>NC_056727.1:254130856-254378356 GCF_019279795.1 Protopterus annectens | reverse complement strand
GTAGGGTCTCACAACTTACTGTTTAGAGAAAAAAATTTTTTAAAAAAACTTTAATTTTTTTTTTTTTTAAAATAAAATCCCCTTAAAAAATTTTTTTTAAATTAAAAAAAAATTTTTTTAATTTGTTTTAAACATTTAAATAATGTGTTAAACCCAAAAAGAGTTAAAATTCCGGGGGCTTTAAAAGTTAAACCCCCCCCAAAAAAACCAAAATTGCCCCTTTTGGTTTTAAAAATTTAATACCCCCAAGTTGGAAAACCCCAAAAGCCCTTTTCCAGGGGCCCCCCGTTTTCCCCGTGTTCCCAAAAATTTTTTTTCCCCCTTTTTTTCAAAAAAAGTTTGGGGGAAAAGATAAATAGGTTCAAAACCACTTTTCTTTTTAAAAAACTGTTTCTTTCCTTTTTAAAAATTTAAATTTTCTTTTTTCCCCCCCTTCCTAAAATTTTAAAACAATTTTGGGGGTTTTTTTTTTTAAGGGAAAAAATGCCCTCTTTTGGGCCCCCCAAAATTTTTCATTAAATAAATTTAAATTTAAAAGGAATCTTTTACCCCCAATGCAAATTTTTTGGAGTTAAGCCAAATTCTTTTTAAACCCATTTTTTTAATTTTATTTAAAGGGTGCCCCCTAGTGTTTATTTTTTCGGAGGGAATTTACACCTTAAGAAAAGGGGTTTCCCTTTTTTAAAAATTTTCCAAACATTTATAAAATTTTTTTAAATTTTTTAAAAAAAATTTACCCATTTAGCTTTTTAAAATTTTATTTTCCCTTTAAAAACCAAAATTTTTTTCTTTCCCCTTTTAAATTGGTTTGGGCCAAAAAAGGGTTTCTTTTTTGAAATTTAAATTTAAAAGGTTTTTTTTAAATTTGGGCCCTTTTCTGGTTTTGGTTTTTTGTCCCTTTTCCTTTTCCCCCGTTTTTTTCCCTTTTTTTTTTGGGGTGTGTTTTTTCTTTTGGGTTTTTTCTGTTTTTTTTCCCCCTTGTTGTAGTGAAAATTTTTAATAAAAAAATTTAAAAATTATTAAGTTTTTCGTGGGATCCGGGAATTTTAAATGAAAAAAAGGGAGGGGTTTTTTAAAACGAAACCCCCTTTTTCCCTATGGGGTCCCCCTCCCAAGGCTCATTTTCTAACCCCTTTTCCCCCCCCCAATTTTTTCGGCCAAAAAAACCCATTTTTATGGGGTTTTGGGCCCTTTTCACCCACCCGAAATTTCTTTTTTCTAAACCTTTTCCCCTTGGAGCTTTAAAATTCCGTTTTTTTCCGTTTTTAAAAAATTTTTTTTATTTTCATTGAATGTTAAGAGAAAGGGAAATTTTTCCTTGGGGGGTTTTAAAAAGGGTTTTTTTAAAACGGGGTTAAAAGGGCTGGTCCCCCAAAAAACCCCAAACCCCTTTGGGGGGAACACCCAAAAGTTTTGCCCACCCATGCGGGCTTTTTGGCCCCCCCCCCAAAAACTTTTAAATTAGGTGTCAAACTTTCCCCAGTTCTCCTTGAAAGGGTTTTATAAAAAAAATTGCCCCCAAAATTGAAAAAAACCTGGCCCCTTTTGGGGTTCCCAATTTTGGGATCGGGTCCTGAGAAAATCCCCCTTTTGGATTGAAAATTCCGGGCCCATTCCTCCTCAAATTCCAAAACTTCGGATCCAGTGGTTAGGAGCCTTACACACTGTCCTTCCCTGTGGAACTGGTATCCCCAGCTCTTCTCTTGAAGTTTCTTCAAACTCGTTCCAAATCGAGGCATACTTCCTCTGCATTTTCCAAGTCTTGCCGAAGCTTCACTGAGACTGATATGGACAGGATGATGCGGAAGTTCCTCAGGGTGCAAATCCAGATGGGAGTCTTGCCATCTCCAGCCCATCATGGATCCGTGAGTGCTCTTTCTCCTACCTTGTAGACTCCTTTTCTGATCCGAACTCTGGCTTTGGAATCCCAGGAGCCTGGGTACCCAAGAGAGTTGATGTTGGATCTGAGGAAGCTTCCTTCCTCCACTCAGATTATATCGCTGACCAGCCCTGCTCTGTTTTTGTCTGATCAGAGTGGATTCCGAATCAGAGACATCGGCGCCAACTATAGTGGGTTGCCTTCGGCTCTGATTTTGTCAGAACTGCCCCTTCCCCTTGGGACCTCAACCTCTGACAGTGTCCGGTTCTATTGGGAAGTCTCTGGTCTGTGGGTGGCTCTGCTCTTTCCCCTCCGGTGACTTCATCTTAGAGGGAAAGGGAGGGGAGTCTCTTCAGGTCTGTCTACCTTCCGGGTTGCAGAAAGGGCTTTCTGTAGAATTATGAGTCCTCTCCTCACATAGGTTCTGCCCCATCCTTCATAGGATCTGAGCACTGAGCCCATCACTCCTGCCCTAGGTCAGCCTGTCCCTAGGAGCCTCCAGGCTACTTCCCCCTTTCTTCCAATACCTCCCGTGGAACACCCCATAGAGGAGGTCCTTTGAAAGAAAAGTGTAAAAAAGAGGCACATAGACTCCCCTATGGAGTCCCCTCCACAGAGGACACCGATTTTAGTGAGGGAGAAGGATCTCCCCGATTTACCACCCAAGGACATCTCCTTTGGAGACACTCTAGACTTTCTCAGACAAAGTGGGTGGTCTGTCCAACCTCTTCCTCCTCCTGAGGAATTGGTGTTTTTGGAGGCTTTCATGACAGGCCCCGTCTACATCCTGGGTGACTTCCCCGGTGGATGAGCTGATTGATCTAGTCTCCCACTGGACATGGTCGAGCCTATTTCTAAGCATCCAGACATGTTCCTGAATCCATCATCATCATATGCATTGGAGTAAAGGCATTCCTGTAGATACCATTGTTGTTTCAGCAGCCACCAGAAAGGAGCTAGCATAGCAAAGTTCCACTGTCCATCTACCAAACAAGCAGTCTGGGGCATTGAACAGACATGGAAATCACGTTTACACCTCAGCTATTTTTGCACTGAGGTTGTTGAAGTACTTGGTGCACTTCACCCGTTTGCAGAGACACCTAAGAAATACCACCAAACATTGCTCAGAATTATCCAACTCTCTTGCTGAGACCATGTCGGAGGATGACTTGAAAAAGGTCTCTCCCCAACTGGCTACTCTTTCTTCCCTTGCCAGTTCCTCAATGAGGTTGATTTTGCATGAGGCAGAAGGCATCACGAGCAGCCAGTGCAGGTATAGCCATCAGGAGACATGCCTGGATGCTGCTTTGTGATTTTGCAGAATCCTTCAAGGCGTCTGTCATTAATGCCCCCTTTGATGGGTCCTCCTTGTTTACACCATCTGTGAAAGACACATTAACCCACAGTGAGCAAGAAGGAAAAACCTTGTCTGCAGTGGGGATCAAGTTTTCTTCTCCTCAGCGGACCTTCTCTAGGAACCAGTGAGGAGGCAAGAAAACCTGGTTCAGGAAGTCTCAAGGATCTTTTCAAGACCCATGTGGTAATACTTCCTCCAGAGGCAGAGGGGGAGTTTTCAGTGACAGGCACCACCCCAGAGGCAGGGAGGTCCGCATAATCAGGGCTACAGGGAACCTTTGCCTGATGGGCCTTTTCAGCGTTCCTGAAGTGCTGCCTGACTGTCAGTCTCTGGAGGCAGTTGGGGGGTCATCTATCCCTGCACCCTAATGCCTGGACAAATGTAACCAACAACACTTTGGTGCTAAACATAATATCCAGAGGCTATTACATTCCTTTTTCTCCGACACCTCCAAGTCCAAGGAGGAAACTGCCCGACATACCACCCAGTTGGAGGGAGTAAGCAGTGCGAGAAATTAAAAAGCTTTTCTACAAAAGAGTCTTCAATCCCGACTGAGCAAAGAGCATTTGGAACTTATTCTCACTTCTTCTTAGTTCCAAAAAAGACAGGGAGGGGACCGGAGACCTATTCTAGACCTCAACAACATGAATCATTTCATTAAGAAGTCAAAGTTCTGAATGGTTACAGTTCAGTCCCTTCTGCCACTTTTGTGCAAGGATGATTGGATATGCTTTGTGAATCTTTAAGACGCGTACCGTCATATCAAGATCGACAGGTGCTTCAGAAGGCATTTGCGCTTTCAGCTTGGAGCCAGTCATTACCAGTTCAGAGCCCTGCCCTTTGGACCCACCACATCCCCCCCCCCCCAGGCGTTTACCAAATGTTTGGCAGTTGTAGTTGCTCACCAGAGGCTGAAGGGATCCCAGGTGTTCCCATACCTAGACGATTAGCTCCTTACTGCACCAGTAAGACATCTTCTGCTACAGTCCAGAGACTAGTGAGAATCTTCATCCACCTGGGCATTATAATAAACCCGGCAAAATTGAAGTTGGCAGCTGCGATTATTCTAGTCCCTTTAACTAGGGTTTTTTTTTTTTTGTTTTTTTTTTTTTGAGGGTTATCCAGTGGACTGTAGCAGTTCAGTGGTCCATTCTTTGCACACATCTGCTCTAGTAAAACTGTCTTCGATCTGCAGGAGGCATCTACAGTGGTGAATACAATCAAACGACCTGTCTCAGGGCAGGCCCTTCTGTCTTCCTCCCGCCATAGCTCAGTGACCACGGACGCTTCCCAGTTTGGGTGGGGGGATACTACCAAGGGAAGATGGTCCAGGGCATGTCATCACATTTTGAGACCAAACTGCATTATCAGTGTCCTAGAGATGAAAATAGTTCTCTATATATTGCAAGCCCTTCAGAATGTCTGCTGTCTCTGGGGACGATTGCAATTCACACTGACAATATGTCAGTAGTCTGGTATATCAGCAAACAAGGAGCAACTTACCCGTTGTGCAGGGAGACCGTGAGAGTTTGGGAATGGGCAGTATTTTTGGACCATTTTCTGATTGCAAAACACATTCTGGGGGTAACTAACATTCTGGCGGACAGACTGAGCAGGTCCAGTCTGACTCTTCATTAGTGGTCCCTCAATCAGTCGGTAGCAAACAAGACATTCAGCCATTGGGACTAGCCTTGTTGCGACCTGTTTGCCTCTCCCATGAACTTCAAGTGCAACGTATTTTGATTTGATTCCCTCAAAGGGGGAGTCATTGAGGAATGCTCTAGTCCACGATTCGCCCCAGGTCTCCTTTATGGGTTACCTTCCACTTCTGTTGATCCCAAAACGTCCTACAGAAAGCCAGGAGATTGAAGAGCTTAGCAATCCTCATTGCCCCTTTCTGGCTTTGCCAGGTGTGGTTCCACTTCATTTGGTCTCACTTCAAGTATCCACCTTGGATTCTGGATCCCTATATAGGATCTCGTTTCTCACCCGTCAGAGAGGTTGCTATCCAGTCTTCACTCCCTAAAACTGGCCACATGGTTTCTCGACTTCCAGTAATTGTAAGAAAGTCCAGGCTCGCCCCCTCCTATGACATTATCCTGGCTTTTCAGAGGGCTTCCACTGTAAAAATCTACAACAGCAAGTGAAAGAGGTTCTCAAATTGGGTATCAAAGAAGAATATTGATCCTTTCTCAGCATCCACAGCATCAGTTCTTCTTCTTGGCAGTCTTTTTCGGGAAGGAATCAGTTTCTCCACCGTCAAACTTCAGCTGGCTGCCATATCCAGTTTTCATGTTGGGAAGTGTGCCTCCTTTCTCTTTTTTCTTCCAAATTATATAAAGCTTCCATGAAGGGAATTATTCATGTTAGACCTCCAATGAAAGATCCTTCTCCCCCTTGGGATCTCACGTTGGTACGGCAAGGTCTTACTCAGAAGCCCTTTGAACTGGCTGATTCTTGTGACATGAAATTTCTGTCTTGGAAAACGATCCTTTTGGTAGCTATTACTTCTGGTAAGAGAATATTGGAGCTTCAAACTTTGTCAGCGAGATCTCCTTACATTATTTTTAGAAAGCTAAGGTATCTTTAAGAACAAATCTGTCCTTAATGCCTAAGGTGGCCACGGAGTCTAGCATTAACCAATCCATTAAATTACCAGTTTTCTTCCCCAAATTCTCAAACAAAGGTGAATATATTTTGCATTTCCTAGATGTTCACAGGCTACTACATTTCTACCTCCACAGGGCAAAGAGGCATTAGAAATCTGATCAACTGTTTCTCTTTCTCAACAAACCAGTAAGGTCAGGCAGTTTCAAAAATCACTTTAGATAAATGGATAATGGACTGTATTTCATTCATTTATTCTCAGAAAGGTATAAGTTTGCCTTGACCTCCCAATGCTCCTTCCATCAGAGCTATCGCTACTTCATCTGCTTTCTCTTCCAGAGCCTCATTTGATGAAATTTGTGCTGCAGCCACTTGATCTAAGACTCGTACCTTTGTTTTACATTATACATTGGATATTATTTCTAGGAGCAGGGCATTCTGTGGCTCGACAGTGCTCCGGCACATCCTTCCTTGAGGGCCACCCAGGGATCATGTAGCTGGGGTCTCTTACCCATCAGTGAGTAAGAATGAAGCATCAGATTTAGAAGTTATGTACTTGCCATAACTAGGTGTCGTCGTTCTCTATTTTCATTCTTCCTCATGTCCCTCCCAGTCATCCCCCGGCCTTGTGTCTTTGAGAAGTGCTTGGAAGAAATTTGGAACCCATGAGTTTGAGGGTTGAACCTCTGATATTTATTTAACATTTGTTAAACTGGTAAAGTCCGAATTGGAATAAAGCCAATTTTCAGCGGAGGCCTGGGGAGAAACACTCTTATGCATGCCTTTGTAATGCGGGAGGAAACCAGAGCACCCAGGAAACCCACACGAATGCAGAGAGGACATGCAGATTCTGCACAGAAGGCTCCCCATCCAAGACTCGAACCGGAGAACAACTTCTGTGAGGCGACAGTGCGACTGCTGCATGACTGTGCTGTATTTTTCTTCTCTGTAGTATTGCTATAATCCTTTCAGATATAGGGAAGCAAACTTGATCTGCGGAGTTGAGGAAGGTATGGTGCATTAGGGCTATGGGTAGGAGCTTGAGACTCTGATTCTAAAGTCTTGGAAAGTGACTGAGTTGGATCTGATATAGGATCCGAGACCCATCAGTAAAGAAGAATGGAAAATGGATGACACAAATACCTAGTTATGCGTATGTACATGCTTTCCTGTTTGGTTTATTGCGCTGCTGCAAGTTTCTACCTTTACATGTACAAAATGTGTCTTTAGATTACTGTATCTTGCTAAAATATTACTATCATCATCATCATCATTGTAAAATGAGCTTTGGTCTCCATCCACTGACTTGGAAAATCTGGCCACTGCAAAGCACTATGCTCGTCTACTGATCTGCTAACATACACTGAAATGTCATTTGTTTTAACCACTTTTATGTGGTGCCAGCATAATTCATTCACCTGGTTGCTAGCAAAAAAGGGGAGGGAAGTTCATCAGAATGTATATAGCCCTGACCTATTCTCCATAAAGAGTTCCAAATAAATATCTGCAGAATGATACACAAGTGATTCAGAGATGCTGAGAGTCTATCATAACATGCTGTTACTGAGTATTTACCATACAACAAACCGTGTAACCAGTATGACTCTATCTTCGTGACAGCACAGCATAATACAGCCATGTAGATTACCCTCCCAACTCCGCAGTTGAATGCTAGAGTGACTTTTTTTCCCCCCTTACAAGTTTGACTTTGTCACGACTCACTGATAACCATAGTCGGTCAGTAATGCCATATATTGGAGTTTCTTACTTTTCATTACTCAGAAAATGCAAACTGCTGCAAAAACTGTGGTTCTCTATCAACTTTTTAAGTGAATTTCATTAATATTTAAAACATTTTTTCGCTTTTGTCCAGAATTTTTGAACCAAGAATTTAGAAGGTATGCTGCAACTTCTACCTAATGACACAGAGAACCTTCTGACTGTCAGATTGGCTTTATTATTATTATTATTATTATTATTATTATTATTATTATTATTATTATTATTATTATTATTACTGTCCAGTTTGATGATCTTTGTGTTTCACTATTGCAGCCATTACATTTGGGTTATCTGCTTGCAGGTAGCCCTCAGTCAGCCTGATTAACAAAGTCTTGGGTCCTACGTCGGTTGCTGTCCCTTCTTCCATGATGCCAGGTCGTCAGGGGTATAAAACATGCAGCCGATGCCATTACATCAGTCTTTCTTGCCGTGAGGTGCCCGAATCAGAAGCAGTTAGCAAGTGCCGGTTGGCTGACTCCTGAAATTTTCGTTTTCGAGTTTCAGAACCGAAGTCTTCAACTAAAAGCTAAGTACCCCGTTGGGGAAACTTTTTCTTGCTCTTAACCGATGTCAGTAAAAGTAAATAATTGCATTACTTGTGGAAAGCAAATACCTCATAAAGATTTTCATTTGTACTGTATTCCTTGCCTAGGCTTTGACCACAACGTACCTCGCTGTCGGTTCTGTGCCTTATTTAAACCACGAACTGCCGTCGTCTGTATGTTTACACTTCTAAATATTTTGGTGCTCGGTTCAATTATCCTGATATGTCTTCGGTCAGCCTTCCGACTACCAACATTGTGAAAAAACGCAAAGATAGAGACAGGCCGCTTAGGTCCAAAACTGCCGACGACGCTTCTCCTAAGCCAGTTGCCGGTACTCAGTGAGGCACTTTCGCAGCCCCTGATACCCGCTACTTCTGATTCGCAGGCCTCTACTGAGACCTATTCGGAGTCCGGTATGCCGCGAGGTGCTTCAAGTGTGGAACCTGTAGATGTCCCTACCTTGGATGGATCCGGAGCCGCTGTGCAGCCTTCCCCCTTTGAGACCTTGGACTGAGTTTATGATACTTCTGACCAGGATTCTGAAATTTCTGATGTTCATCGTGTTACCCTGCTGCAGTCATCACACTTGGGTTATCCTGTCGTCAGGCGGTCCCACAGTCGGCCGGATTTCCAAAGTCTTGGTCCGACATCGGTTGCTGTCACCTCATCCCTGACGTCCGTGCGCCAGGGGTACATATATTGCAACCGACGCCATTTTCTTCAGTCTTTCTTGCCGTGCGGTGCCCGAAGCAGAAGCAGTTCGCAAGTGCCGGTCGGCCGACTCCTGAGATTTTTGAATTCGAATTTCAGACCGAAGTCTTCTATAAAGCTAAGTACCCCATTGGGGAAACTTTTCTTGCCTCAGACTGAGTTAACAATTGTATTTCTTGTGGGAAGCAAATACCTCATAAGGATTTTCATTCTTATTGCATACCTTGCCTAGGCCCTGATCACGTCGGTTCTTGTCATTTTTGTGCTAGATTTAATAAACGTACTATTAAAAGACTATTTGATTTCGCACGACACTTTTTTGGCAGAAAATTTAATTATAACTTGCCGTCGAAGCTACCGACTACCGGCGTGCACAAAAAGCGCAGGGATAAGGATCGACAACCCAGGCCTAAGCCCGATTACGAGGCCTCGGATGATCCGGTCTCCAGTTCTCCGGTTATCAGTGAGGCTCCGCAGCCTCTGACTGCCGCAGTTCAGGAACCCGAGACCGCTACGGATATTTTAACGAAATGTACTAGGCCGACGCAGCCTTTTCCTTCAGGCCCTACCGACGATTTACCTTCCCAGGACGTCGGTGCTTCTGAAACGCCATCGCTTTCTGAAGGCGTTTTCAGACCGACTACTCTTACAGTCAAAATGTTTTCCAAGTCGAAGACTCCTTCCAAATCGAAAAAAGCTTCACTTCAGTCTCCTGTTCAAGGCCCTATGCCTAAGAAACAGATGCTCAAGATGGCTGAAGATTTGATTTCTCTTATCAGGGGTTCTCAGCCTCCTCCTGACAAAAGGCCTAGACAAGAGGAAGAATCTGCTTCCTCTGAACAACTGTCTATTTCTTCGGATTCCTCTGAGGACCAAGACTATTCCTTCTCTCCTTATGAAGTTTCTGATGCTGAGGACTCTATTCCCTCAGCTTCCCCTCCAGAAGATTACTCTTTTGGGGAAACTTTACACACTGAGGGAACACTTTCACTGGGAAGGTCAGGATTACTCTGATTCCAAGAAAAGGCTCTGAGAGTTTCTTTTACTCCCCCAACACAGACCTCTAGCCATCCCTCCGGTTTTGGACATTGTGGATGATGTCTATTTAGAATCCAGTTTCAATCCCGACTCTCTGCCTCCTGCCCCGGCCAAGCCTGACGGATACTACAGAGTACCTGATTCCCACAAATTTCTTTATAAAAGCCCAGTAGCTGACCCAGAGACTATCTCCCAGGGTCCCAAGGGGGCTAAGGCTTCCATGGCTAAAAATCCAGTACCTTCTGAAAGGGATTCAAGAGCACTAGACAGATGGGGGGAAAAAGGTTTACACCTCAGCCACTTTAGCTATGAGAGCTCTAAACTGTCAATTTCATATGCTTAAGTATCAGCAGTTTCTGATCTCTCAGTTAAAAGAAAAGATAACCACCCTCCCTCAACAACCTGAATTGAAAGAAGTACAGGATTTCTTGCACGCCACCGAGCAGGTGGGCAAACATATACCTTACAATGTGGGTTTGATTCTTTAGAGGCCTCCTGCACAGCAGCTGTCACTGGATCAGTTATACATAGGCATGCCTGGTTAAAGGAACAAAGTCTGCCTGATCATGAAAACTACTAGATGCTCCCTTACATCAGGATGTTCTTTTTGGTGTTAAAGCAGAAGAAGTTTTAAAGAAAATGGAAGATAAGGCAAAATCAATGCAGACAGTCAAAGATTTCCTACAGGTACAACCCCCTCGCTTCAGCAGAAACTGGCCAACAAAAAATTGGCCCTTTCCAGCCACTGACAGGCCTCAGAGGGGTAAATACAGGCGCCCAAGGGGCAGAGGACAACCACAAGTATAAACTTCTCCAATGGGGCACTCCAACCCAGAAGGGAGGTGAAGACAGGTCTCAACCCACCAGAAGGCAAACTCAATGACTTGCACCTCAGCTGGCCAAACAAAGCTCTTTTGTCAACCCCCCTGGGGGGAAAAACTAGCACTATTTGCAGACAACTGGCACATGGTCACAAAGGACAAATGGGTCCTAGACATAATTTTACGAGGATACAGATTCCACTTTCACACCTTGCCAATAAAAAGAGGAATGCCAATCCTGCCACAAAATCAAAGGGCAGAGGCTCAAAAACAAATTACAGCTCTCATGGCCATGAGAGCCATTCAAAGGGTACCAACTCGAGCAAGGCCAAGGATTTTACTCAAGACTTTTCCTAGTACCAAGAAAAGAAAATGCTTGGAGACCAGTTCTGGACCTTTCTATTTTAAACACTTACAAGTTCCCAAATTCAAGATGCTAACACTACAGCAGCTACTTCCCATGTTGGGTAAGGAAGCATGCTTGGTAACGTTGGACCTCAAGGAGGTATACCTGCACGTCCCTATCAGACAAAGTTGCAGACGATACCTCCGTTTTATTGCAGGTTCAACCCATTATCAATTCTCTGCACTGCCCTTTGGCTTATCTACTGCGCCCAGAGTATTCACAAAATGCCTGGCACCAGTAATTGCATACTGCAGACAAAGAGAAATTCAAATATAGCCATACCGGGACGACTGCCTCATCCAAGCAGAAAGAAAAGACATTCTCTTACAACATCTGGCTTTTGTGAAGCATCTACTAAATTGTCTGGGGTACACAGTAAACGAAAAGAAGTAAAAACTAGTACCCTCTCAAAAAATGACATTCCTGGGTGCCAGCTTGGACACAACGGCCCAGAAGGCTTATCTTACACCAGACAAGCAATTGCAACTGACTCAGTATTTCAAGACAATGGCAACAAAGACCCAATTAACTGCAAGAAAAATTCTGCAGGCTTTGGGCTTCATGGCATCTTGCATTCTGATAATACCATTTGCAAAACTGCATATGAGGAAATTACAGTGGTACCTAAAAAAAAGCGTATGGTCTCAACACAGCCACAGCTTGGACACAGTGATATCTCTCATTCCCTGCCTTCAACAAGAATTTCTATGGTGGTCACAGGCATGTCACCTCAACAAGGGTCAGCCTTTCACCTCGCCCCCACCCAGGAAAACTATCACAACAGATGCTTCAGACTATGCCTGGGGGGCACACATGGCAGGGCAATGCATTCAAGGCCTATGGACTGCAGAACAAAGAAAACTGCACATAAACCAAAAAGAGATGCTAGCTGTACAGAAAGCTCTGACAGCCTTCAAGGATCTACTACAGCCTGGACAACTTGCAATAAAGACTGACAACACCACAGTAATGTGGTACATAAACAAGGGGGCACACATTCCTACCCTCTTTGCAGGCAAGCAATAATCGTATGGAACACAGCTGTGGCCTACCAAGTCCAGTTACAAGCTCAATTCCTGCCAGGACAGAAAAACACATTGGCAGACGACCTAAGCAGAAACATCAAAGATCCCCACGAGTGGAAGCTAGACCCACAAATATTTGCAATGATAACTCAAAGATGGGGCCTACCAAATATAGACCTGTTTGCCAGTCCTCAAAACTACCAGCTGACAAAATTTTGTACAAGGACATTCCACCATCAAGCTTGGAAAGTGGATGCTCTCTCTTTCAGTTGGAAAAACCTGACAGCATATGCCTTTCCTCCATTACCTCTTCTCACAAAGGTTCTTTTGAAGGTCATTAAGGAGAAGCCTCGAATGATACTCATAGCCCCAGACTGGCCACGCCAGCACTGGTACCCACTATTGAAGAATATGGCTCACAGCCCACCATGGATATATTGCCTCAAATACCTCATTTGCTCATGCAGCAAAACAAGCAGATTCTACACAGCCAGATCAAAACCTTAAACCTGGCTGCATGGCAAATCAATTAAGCATCCAACCAGCCCCTCTTTCACAAGCAGTACTGGATGTTATTCTAGAAGCCAGGAGGCCAAGCACCAGGAAGGCTTACTCTGACAAATGGAAAAGGTTTTCTGCTTGGAACCAAGCTAAAGGCCAAGACACAACTCAGCCTCATATGCCTCACATCCTGCAGTATTTAGCTGAGATGTTGCATAAAGGACTTTCCTTCTCCTCAATTAAAATCCATGTTTCAGCTATTTCAGCTCACTACGACACAAATCCACCTTTATTTTCAAATCCACTCCTAAGGCAGTTCCTCAGAGGGGCAAAACACATTAGACCACCTAGAAGAGCTCCTACACCAACATGGGACCTCAGCTTTGTTCTGGAAAAACTAACGCTACCTCCCTTTGAACCAGCTTTTTCTGCAGACCGTCAGTTCCTATCTTGGAAGACTGCCCTGCTCCTGGCAATAACGTCTGCTAGGAGAGTTTCAGAATTACAGGCACTTATGGCAGTGTAATCTTTCCTCATTTTTCATCAAGACAGAGTTTCTCTACAAACTAATCCTTCCTTCATGCCTAAGGTGGTTTCCAGTGTAGCTTTAAATCAAACCATCCATCTACCCACTTTCTTCCCCAACCCACAGAACAAAGGTGAGAGACTCCTGCATTCCTTGGACATTCACAGGCAGCTTCGATACTACTTGGATAAAACTAAGGTTTTCAGAAAAACTGACCAGCTCTTTGTTTCCTATGCTACAGCTTCTCAAGGGAGGGGCCATATCCAAGCAAACCATTTCTAAATAGATAGGCCATTGCATACGATTCTGCTATACCCATCATGGGAAACCAGTTCCTCCTACCATTAGATCCCACTCTACCAGGGCAACAGCTGCCTCTACAGCCTTTCTCAGGGGGGTTCTTACCAAGGAAATTTTAGAAGCTGCAACTTGGAGTTCTGTACACACCTTCACCAAACACCATCACTTACCTCAAGTCCAGAGCAGGCTTCGCCACTGCAGTTCTGCAGGACCTCATTGCCTCCACTAACCCTCTATGATGCCTCCACCCTACCTTGGCTTTGGGACTCAACCCAAGTGTGATGACTGCAGCAGGGTAACCCGATGAACATAGTACAGTTTTGTACCTACCATAAATGTAGATGTTCGAGTGTTCACCCTGCTGCAGTCCAGGTTACCCTCCCTCCAACCCCTCTGATCTACTGGCTAAATCTTTGCTATGCCTTACTGATGTATTTGCTTATAGCTGAAGGGATTTTGTGTTTGTACAGTGTTCTCACCTATTGGCACTAATTTGGATCACCTTTTTGGGGGCAGCTGACATCTGGGGCAAGAAAAACTGAAGAAAATGGTGTCTGTTGCAATATATGTACTCCCGGCGCACTGACGTCAGGGATGAGACGACCGCAACCGACGTCGGACCAAGACTTTGGAAATCCGGCCGACTGTGGGACCGCCTGAAGACAGGATAACCCAAGTGTGATGACTGCAGCAGAGTGAACACTCTAACATCTACATTTATGGTAGATACAAAACTGTACTTTTCCTCTGATGGCCAGGATTTACCATTATCTACCTGTGAGGATTCTGATGCTGAGGACTCCATTCCCTCTGCCCCCCCCAAGAGGATTTCTCTTTTGGTGAAACCTTGCATACTCTCAGGGAGCATTTTCGTTGGGAAAGTCAGGATTTCTCTGATTCTAAAAAGAGGCTTAGGGATTTCTTACTCTTGCCCCAGCACAGGTCTTTAAGCCATACCTCCTGTACTAGACATTGTTGATGATGTATTTGCATAATCTGGCTTGGCCCCTGACTCTCTACCTCCTGCTCCCAGGAAACCTGATAGATATTACAGGGTCCCTGACTCTCACAAGTTCCTTTTTCAAAAATCCTACTGCGGATCCTGAGACCATTTCACAGGGGCCCAAGGGCATTAAAGCTACTACTGCCAAAAATCCTGCCCCCTCAGATAGATACTCCAGGGCGCTGGATAGATGGGGTAAGAAGGTATGTATTTCTGCAACTTTGGCCATTAGGACCTTAAACTGCCAGTTTCATATGTTGAAGTATCAGCAGAATATTATTGGATTACTTAAACAGAAAATGATGTTGTTTTCTGATTGTGCTGAAAATAAGGATTTACAGGATTTATTGCATTCAGCTGAACAGGTTGGAAAACATACTTTGCAATGTGGTTTTGACTCTGTAGAGACATCTTACAGGGTTGCTGTAACTGGGTCTGTACTTAGAAGGCATGCTTGGCTTAAGGAGCAATCCCTACCAGATCATGTTAAAGCAAAATTACTGGATGCTTCCCTAAACCAGGACCACCTGTTTGGCAACAAGGCAGAAGTTCTTAAAAAGATGGAAGAAAAGGCTAAATCTATGCAAACTGTTGAAGATTTTTTACAAGTACAACCTCCAAGATTTAGTAGGCATAGGCCTTCCAAGAATTGGTCCTTTCCTGCCTCTTCCAGACCATCTCAGTCCAAACCCAGATCCAGCAGAGCTCCCAGGGTGCAATCCCAGGGTACGCACAAGACTAAGTAGTGGGGGGCCTCCACTTCCAAATCTGGGAGTGATAAGACTCCCCCCTGTGGTAAACTGTCTCAATGACTTCCTTTTAAAATTTCCAAGCACTTTTCAACTGACTACCCCTTTGGGGGTGGAAGATTCCTCTTCATGCAAAGAACTGGGAACTCATTACCCAGGATAAATGGGTTTTAAATATAGTGTCCCAGGGATACAGATTTCACTTCCACACATTGCCAACACCAAGCGGGTGGCCAGACCTACCCCCAAATCAGTGGGCAGAGGCCCAAAATCAAATACTTTCTCTCTTAAGCATGGGGGCTATTCAGTTGGTACCAGAAGAGGAAAAGGGACAAGGTTTCTACTAGAGACTTTTCCTGGTACCCAGAAAAGACCATTCATGGTGTCCTATCCTGGACCTGTCTTCTCTGAACACCTTTTTGGAGATTCCAAAATTCAAAATGCTGACTCTTCACCAGTTGCTTCCTATGCTAGGCAAAGATGCCTGGTTGGCAACACTAGATTTAAAAGAAGCATACCTGCACTTCCCAATCAGGGAATCTTGCAGAAGATACCTATGATTCAAAGCAGGCTACACGCACTATCAGTTCTCTGCACTGCCCTTTGGCCTATCTACTGCGCCCGGGGTATTCGCAAAGTGCCTAGCTCCAGTTATTGCATTTTGCAGGCAAAGAAATATTCAAATATACCCATACCTGGACGATTGTCTAATTCAGGCAGAAAGCCAGGGCATACTTTGGAATCATCTGGCCTTTGTACAAAGGATTCTAACTTGCCTGGGGTACACCATAAACTAAAAGAAATCACACTTCTGTACTAATTTTGATAGAAAAGTTATTTAAAATTGCATCTATTAATTTTTTATATATAAAGCCATGTTTGACATATAATTTAAGATGTTATTTCAGATAAATGTCCAAACTGCACTTTACATCAAAGTAGAGATCACTTTAAATTTTGATGTTTAATTATACTAATTGGTAATTTATCAATTAGTGACTGATATAAATAGAGCTTAATTTCAAAGCTGTAATGTGATCCTTTGAAGGCGAAAGGCCGAGGTACCAGATCGAAAATAAAGAACTTGGTGGAATCGGACTGTTTGGTTTGTAGCTGAATAGCGGTTTTGGGAACTTGTTTGTTTGTTGCTGTTGGAATATTGTTCTTACAGTCTTTCCACCCGTTCTACCTTTTGGATATTTATCTGTTTCATCATGTCACTTCGCAGCTCGAGCTCTGAACAGTAGTTCATTCAATTTTTCCAATCTCTTGAGTGAACGTGACAAGAAATATTCACACTTTGACCCGTGGAACATTGGAGGTAATAATGTAGGTGTGGATGAGCGTTTCAATGAACTATCTAAGTTGATGTCTAAGGAAGTAGCAGTTTACTTTGACACACTTCTGTTGGAGAAGTATGTTAGCCTTGACATTACACCGCGGGGTTTGCGGGTGGATAAACTACCAGCTACCCCCTTTTCGGAGGAAGAAATTGATCTCCTAAATGAATGGAAGCAAGTGTCATTATCGTGCACTACTGGTTGGCTTAAGATACTTATAAAGCGAGAAGATTAAAAATGATATTTTGACTTTACAAAACAGCCTGGTAACGGAAATGAACTATGATATTCAAATGTCCACATTAAGTGATAAAATCAATAAATTAGAGAATGACATAAGTAAGTTGGTCCGTGATGTTAAAGACTATGAAACCTGCACCTTGTTCAATTGGCAACGTGAACTCACGCAAGGACCCGCCGTAGGTCAAGGGGGACTTGGAGCAGTGGTTCCAAACGTAGAGGAGCATCAGCGTCGTCAGCTTCAACAGCAGAGGGTAGTTCTGTTAAAAATGTTTCTTTTGCTGAGACAACATAATGGCAGTGACAATTCTAACTTTCAAACTGAAGAACAGAACAGGGAAGGGAAGAAACAAACTTAAATGAAGGTTTGTTAGCAGCTTCTGCGAATGAACTTTTATTACATTGTGTGAACTTGTCTGAATTAGCTTTGAGTTCTGAAAGGTTAAATGTTTCCTACCTTCTTCCCTTCTTTGGCTGATATCTATTTTGACATCAAATGTTTTATTAGAAAACTGTTACTGCGAGTTTATTTTTCCAAAATGGAGAAAACTGTTGCACTTAATGTTATTTCTAATGAATCTAGTGACTCAGAATTGGAAATGGATGATGACTTATGTAATTTGTCCATCTATAATTATGAGTTGGAATCTTGATATTTTGAATGTTGAGAATGAAATATCCAGTGATTGAAAATGATGTTTTTTGCACTGGTTATGGTAGGTTAATATTACCAAAATTTAAAAGAGAAAATACGTTTATGCCATACTTTGCTGTACCAGCTATTTCACTATTTCAGAAAGTCCTTTTGAGGGAAATTGAAAATCTTTTTAGTGAATTTTGTAAAAAACAGAAATGTTTTAACTTAAGTAAAAATGAATGGCAAGCTTTAAAAGCTTTGAAATCAATGAAAAATGAGTATATTTTCAAACCTGCTGATAAGGGCGGCAATTGGGTCATAATGGATAGAACCAAATATTTATCTATGGTGAATAGACTGTTGGAGAGCCCTGAAGAATACATGAGATTGGATAGTGACCCAATAGTGTCCTATAATGATGAGTTGTTATTCTTACTAGAAAGGGGTGAACGTTTGGGTTTTTTTATGCATAGTGATGTCAAGAAATTATATATTCCTAAACCAGTTACTCCTATTATGTATGCATTACCGAAAATTCATAAAAATTTGGAAAAGCCTCCAGGGAGACCTATCATTTCTGGAATAGGTTCTTTCTTGGAAAATGTTAATTTATTTCTAGACTCACAACTTAAACCCCATCTATGTAAGGTAGCAGCTCATATAAGAAACACACAAGATTTAATTAATAACCTTAGAAATGGGACTGTGATTATTATTGGGTCACTATGGATATTAAATCTTTATATACCAACATCGACATCAAATGGGGCATAGAATCAATACTAAATATTATGGGTGAGGGACCTAAAAGCAACTTCATCATTACTCTCCTGGAATTCTGTCTAACTCCTGGTTATTTTTGTTTTCACAATAAATATTACCTGCAAATAAAGGGCACAGCAATGGGTGCAGCTTATGCACCCAGCTATGCCATCATTTATATGGATTATTTTGAAAAGAAATACATTTACTCTACTAATTTCTTTAAGAACAAAGTAATATTATACAAGCGTTTTATAGATGATTTAATTTTTATTTGCAAGGGAGATTTCTGTGATTTTCTGGATTTTTTTGAAGCACTTAATTCAAATGAACATAAACTACAATTCTCTTATGAAATGAACAGAAATAGGATTAATTTTTTAGACTTAATTCTGTTTGAAAAGGACATGAATATTGAGTTCAAACCATTTAGAAAGGCAACTTCAGTTAATTTGTTCCTACATGCCACTAGCATGCATCCTGAACATTTACTTAAGGCCCTACCCTATGGGGAATTTAAAAGAATTCGGGACCATACCAGTGTTAAGAAGGATATAGATGCAGAATTAGATGTAGTCTTGCACAGATTATTAGAAAGAGGATATGAATATAATGCTCTATCTGAATGTAGAGAAAGTGTGATTAACAATGCTAGAGTAATTAACAGAAGGGACACTAGTGATATAAACTTTGATAGAAAATTAACTAGAGTTAAGGAAAATGTTGAAAATATTTTTTATAACTAAATTTTCTCCTTTTTCGAAAACACTAGTCTCTGTAGTTAAAAAATTCTGGTATCTTATCTGTGAGGATGACAGTATTGGTGGATTATTCCCGAATAAAGTAATTTTTTCTTTTAGACGGGGGAAGAACTTAAGAGAAATTCTGAATAATAACTTTGTACAACCTACTATTCCTATTTCAGTGAGGGTAGGCACTTTTGCTTGTGGCTCATGTAGTATATGTAATAGAGTTGTTGATATTGTTAACATTAACAATATTATTCACATTTCCAAACATTTCTTTAATTGTAAATCTACTAGTATAGTATATATTATAGGGTGCTCCTGCAAGGATATTTGGTATGTGGGACAAACCAAAAGGATGTTGAAAATTAGAATTTTAGAACATCTTAAGGACATCCAGCCCTGTTGCAAAACATGCATGATGGTTGTAATAATAGTTTAAAATGTAGGAGATGATATAACAGCTAAACTCTTGGAATTGGAAACTAGGATGATAATAAAATATAAAACTTTAAAACCATTTGGTCTGAATCAAGAGCTGGGTATATAACTCATTAATAATATATTATGGGGAATACTTTATATATATTATTATTTACATATAATATAGCAATATAAAAATACTTATTAATGACATTAAGTGTGCATGCACGTTGATTGTGCGCATATACTGGGTATATTTTTTTACATACACATATATACACATATTTAGCAATCTATTTTATTCATACTATTTATTGTGAATGAAATATTGAACTGTTGAATTCATTGTTTATACTAATTTTGAATAATTATGTATATAAATTGTATATTATATGTTTCTGTACTAATTTTGATAGAAAAGTTATTTAAAATTGCTTCTATTAATTTTTTATATATAAAGCCATGTTTGACATATAATTTAAGATGTTATTTCAGATAAATGTCCAAACTGCACTTTACATCAAAGTAGAGATCACTTTAAATTTTGATGTTTAATTATACTAATTGGTAATTTATCAATTAGTGACTGATATAAATAGAGCTTAATTTCAAAGCTGTAATGTGATCCTTTGAAGGCGAAAGGCCGAGGTACCAGATCGAAAATAAAGAACTTGGTGGAATCGGACTGTTTGGTTTGTAGCTGAAATCACACTTGGTACCCTGTCAACAAATTATATTCCTGGGAGCAAGCTTGAATACAACTTCCCAGATGGCTTTCCTCACGCCAGAGAAACAAATTAATTTAACAACCTACTTCAAACAAGTGACCACAAAAACCCTGCTATCTGCAAGACAAATACTGCAAGGCTTTGGGGTTCATGACCTCCTGCATTCTTCTAATTCCATGTGCAAGACTGCATATGAAGGAACTACAATGGTATCTAAAAAGCCTATGGTGTCAACATTCTCAGGATCTAGAAGCAATGATTCCTATCATACATTGCCCATGTCTAGAGTTCCTTTGGTGGGCAGAGGCCTGCCACCAAAACGAGGGACTACCTTTCACACCACCCACCACCCCCTGCCGTCCAAACCCTAACAGATCAGACTATGCATGGGGTGCTCACCTAGTAGGGAAGTGCATTCAGGGCAAATGGAACCCAAGTCAAATGCACCTGCCTATCAATCGAAACAAAAATGTTAGCTGTACAGAATGCTCTGACAGCCTTCAAGGACCACATTCTTCCAGGACAACTAATGGTAAAGACGGACAACATTACTGTTATGTGGTACATAGGCAGGGGGGTACACATCCTTGCCCCCTCTGCAGACTAGCCATGGCATTGTGGAACACAGCCTTGAGCTACCAAGTGCACCTACAAGCTCAGTTACTGCCAGGAAAATTAAATACACTGACAGACGGACTAAGCAGAAACCTCATGGACCCACACGAGTGGAAACTGGAACCAAGGATTTTCAACATGTTGACAAGCAAATGGGGGAGCCCAGATATAGACCTGTTTGCCTCTCCCTAGAACTACCAATTGGGCAAATTTTGCGCAAGGACTCCCCACAAACAAGCCTGGAAAGTAGATGCTCTGTCCTTCAGCTGGAAAAACCTTTCAGTCTATGCCTTCTCCCCTCTGCCTCTTCTCTCCCAAATAACTACTAAAAATCAAACGGGACAAACCAAGGATGATTTTGATTGCACCAGACTGGCCACGCTAACACTGGTACCCCCTCATGCGCAGTGTGTCACTGTTCTCCCCATGACACCTGCCTCAGATTCCTTCCCTGTTATCAAAGCAGGAGAACCAAATTCTGCACCCTCAGCTTCTAACACTGAACCTAGCAGCCTGGCTAATTACATAATCTCTCCTTTACCATTCCTCAGTAAACCTGTGATGGATATCATTTTAGAGGCAGGGAGGCCTAGTACTAGAAAATCTTATGCTGAAAAATGGAAAAGATTCTGTGCTTGGAACCAGTCTCAAGGGATGAGCACAGCAGCTCCCAATTTACCTCCAATTTTATAATACTTAACTGAGATGCTTCACAAGGGCCTGTCTTTTTCCTTCATCAAAATTCACGCCATTTCAGCTCATTATAACACAGAACCTCCTCTCTTCTCTCATCCACTTCTCAAGCAGTTCCTCAGAGGGACCAAAAATTTGAGACCACCCAGGAGAGCTCCAACCCCAGCCTGGGACCTTAACTTTGTTTTGGAGAAACTCACTCTACCTCTTTTCGAGCCAGCTGCTACCGCAGACTTAAAATTTCTTTCTTGGAAAACAGCCTTCCTTTTAGCAATAACCTCAGCAAGAAAGGTATCTGAATTACAGGCCCTTATGGCAGTGGAGCCTTTCATCATCTTTCATGCGGACAGGGTGTCTCTCAGAACCAATCCATTCTTCATGCCCAAGGTGGTATCCAGTGTGGCTCTTAATCAGTCCATTCATTTGCCAACCTTCTTTCCCTATCCACACAACAAAGGTGAATGGATATTGCATTCCTTGGATGTGCACAGACAACTTAGATTCTGCTTGGACAGGACTAAACCTCAAAGGAAATCTGAACAACTGGTGGCATTTGCTGCAGGGGCAGAGAGGAAGGCTATTTCAAAGCAAACCATTTCTAAATGGATAGGCCATTGCATTTATTTCTGCTATAAGCACCATGGAAAACCTATTCCTCAGGGGATCAGACCTCACACCACTAGGGCTGCATCTACCTCTACAGCCTTAAGCATTATCATTTGCCAATTTTCTCTAAATCCAGAGCTGGCTTTGCCACTGCAGTCTTGCAGGACCTTATAGCTGGTCCTAATGCTATCTAAATTCCTCCTCCCAACCATAGCTTTGGGAATCTACCCAAATGTAATGACTGCAACAGTGAAACACAAAGAACATAGTACAGTTGTGTACACTTACCATAAATATAGATGTTTAGGTGTATTCACTGTTGCAGTCCTGGTTACCCTCCCACCAGCCCCCTAACTTCTTTTGGCTATATCTCTACTTTCCTTTACTATGCTAAAAAGCTTTTTGGTGTATTTGCTTTTTTGTTGGAGGTATACCATTGTATTTTTACATTTAATTGCTTCCCATTAGTGGGACACCTGACATCCGGGACAAGAAAAACTGATGTAATGGCGTCAGTTGCATGTTTTATACCCCCTGGCGACCTAACGTCGTGGAAGAAGGGACAGCATCCGACGCAGGAACCAAAACTTTGTTAATCAGGCCGACTGAGGGCTGGCTGCAAGCAGATAACCCAAATGTAATGACTGCAACAGTGAATACACTCGAACATCTATATTTATGGTAAGTGTACACAACTGTACTTTTTGTCTCCACCAAACGTATCCGGGTACTCTGGTTTCCTCCCACGTTACAAAGACATGCATTTGGAGCGTTTCTCCCTGGGCCTCCACTGAAAATTGGCTTTGTTCCAAGTCGACTTTCCCGGTAAACAAATGTTAAATAAATAGTATGTTGGGAATGCCCACTGGATTAGAGTACATAATGCTGTTTTGAGTAACTTCTGAGCAATGTTTGGTGGTATTTCTTGGGTTCCTGAAACAGCCAAAGAAGGATTTGCGATTGTCCTTAGCATATGATGCTAGCCTAAGTTGTTGGACTGGTTTAGTCTGCCTAATGGTGTTTTTGCCATTTTTGACAATTTTCTGATCCATCCAGAAAGATGCAGGTTATGACTGGGGCAAAATTTGTCTGATTGCATGTCTTTAGTGTTGAAGAATAACTTCATTTATTATGAAGGGGAATACTACAAGCAGACTAAAGGGATTGGCTATGGGGGCAGCGTGTGCCCCCATTTTTGCCAACCTTGTTATGCTAGACTGGGAAGAAGAATAGGTATTTAATTGCACACATTATGAGCATGTTAGATTATATACAAGGTTCCTGGATGATAGTTTTATAGCATGGGATGGTCTGATGGAAAACATTGAAACCTTTATAAACTATTTAAACGGAACCAGTGGATTTCTTAAATTTACATATGGCATTAATAAGGATGCCATTGCTTATTTGGATACATACATAGAGAACACCGTGGTAGGATTTAAGTCTCATATCTATAGGAAAGATACATTTAGTAACAGTTATTTGGAATAGAATAGTAATCATCCTAGGAAGCTGATGCATAATTTACTGAAGGGACAATGTATAAGAGCAGCCAGGATGACATCCTGTTATAGTGATATGCTAGAAAAAGTGCTGTGTATAGGAACCCTATTTTCTGAGGGAGGATATCCTAGTGGTTTAATAAATGACATATGTCATTAGTGAATGGGAAAAGAAATACAAACCTTTTATTAGGAAATGATAGTGTGCTAGTAAACAACATACAGGATGATAGTAATGGTTCCCAGTATAATCGAGCATGTATAGTAAAGTATGGCTCGCATGTCAGTAAGGTTAAAGGCTTGATTAGTAATAATTGGAACATATTAATGGCAGATGAGGAAATTATACATATTATAGAAGATAAGCCTACATTTGTTTATAAAATGGACAAGAATTAAAAAAGGAATTTTGAGAGATATGAAGATGTTAAGGGGGAACAGAAAAAAAATAGGACACACAGTAAAGTGTGGGCATTGCAATCAATGTAGTTATACAAATGAAGTTATTACACTAGACAATGTGAACAGGTCTGTAGTTATATTCAAACAGGGTAACTGCAATTCCAAACATGTGATTTATTTAGCTGTGCATGGAGTGTTTGGGGTCTGTGTAGGAAAAACGGACAGATTTTTGAAAAATAGAATTTGACCACGTATATAACATTAGGAGAAAGGATCATAATAATGCATTGTATAGACATGTAGCTAAGGGTGAGAATCATGTGTTAAATTTAGTATATTAGAACTGGTACACATGAAACCAGGAGAGGAAACAGCAAAGCTATATTGGGGGAGAAAGAAATAGTGGCAGCTATTATTGGATGCCTCCACACCTCCAGGACTGAATGATAATATCCCCATTAAGCCAATCCTGCATGCACGTGCTTAAGTTATGGTATATTAGGACTAATTATTATATGAAGTATTATACAAGTTAATTAAGGATACATTATTATAATAGTTATGGATTAATTTTGGTTCTTAAGGAAAACACTACTGTATTGTTATATTATCAATATATAAAGATGTTTAGTTAACCTTTACAGGTTTATTAATTTAAAGCATTATAAATGGTTTTAATGTTTATATAAATACATTTTTATATTGGTGCATTGTTGTATATGTATGGAATGAACTACTTGTGATTTTATTACATTCCGTAAATAAGTTCAAAGTTTAATATGTATAATTTTATATCCAAAGGGAGACCTAAAGACTAGTATTTCTTTACATAGGTCTTTACTTTTCATTGGTCCATTAATTTGGCGCCAAAGTGAAATATTATTTAAAGTCTTAGTGTTTTATTCATATGTATTCTGAAGAAGTTCACTTGATGTGGATGAAAGCGCTAAGTACGAGTACATTCAATTAAAGAAGTGTTTTTTCCTATACTTGATCGCCTGGGGGTCTCTCGTGGTGCTTGAAGTAGCATCTTTGGTGTTATTTTTGTTGAGTTCTTGGTTGGTCACTGATACGCTTATTGCCATTATTTGTAATTTAAATTGTTTGAAGATGCTGTTGAAACTGAAAATATTAATGAAATGTATTTTCAGGAAAACTAATTTATTTGACAGAACTTTAAATACCATTGAGAGAAATAAGTATTTTTCCCTCCTCACCAAATGAAAAGCAGGCAGATTTCAGCATCCTGATACTATAGAAGGATTTATACCACTGAATCTGTTGTAAGAGACTCGTAGTTGTGATAGTAGGGAGAAAAGCTACAAGAGAGGTGAACACAGTTAATTGTGTGTGCAGGAATATCTTAAAATAATGCACTTGTCATGTAGTGGGGTGTGATTTCTTCCCATATATGCACTTTATATTTTAGGTGTAGGAAATGCTGAAAGTATTAGAAATGGAAACTATTCCACCATCATCCCAGTACCCGGATTTAATAAGAATTATCCCAGCACATCCGCAGAAAGATAGAAGACTTGGTGGCCTTATTTGCAGAATACTGGAGCAGCATAAGAGGCATATTGGTTTCAGATCAGCTGTAGGACCTAAATTTCAGTGAATCCCACCAGTCCCAAAAGACCATAGGGAGTGTACCAAATGAGGAAGAAAGACACAGAGTTCTTAAAGACCATTTATAGTGCCAGGAGTAAATGATCCCTGTGGGCCTATTCTGGACTTGACATGGCTAAACAAGTTACTGAAGGTGCTGGACTTCAGTGTGTTGTCAGAGGAAGCCCTTATACCCCCCTATTCTCCAAGTTCTAATGGTTGTTCTAGATCTGAATGATGCCTGCATGCATTTCTTCATTCACATGGACCATAGAACCTTCCTTGGATTCAAAGCAGTGGATGTTCTTCATCTCACATTGCTGCAGTCCTTACACTTGGGTAGTCCGCTGTCCTCGGTCGGCCCGAATATCAAAGTATAAGGCTGACGTCGGTCAAGGCGCATTTGACTGACATCAGGACGTCAGGGTACAAATGCGCATGACTGACGTCATATCCTCAGTCTTTTTTGCCGCATGGTCCGATGCAGAAGCAGCGTTGCAAGTGCCGTTCGCTTCTGAAATTTTCAATTTCGAGTTTCAGACCGAGTCAAAGTTGGGAGAATATTTTAGTTTTTCTTGCCTCAGTGGTTTACGGATGTCAGAAAAAGTGAATAACTGTATTTCTTGTGGGAAACAGATACATAGAGATTATCATACTTTGTGTATTCCTTGTTTAGGGCCTGAGCAAGCGTTATTGGGTGTCGCTCTTGTGCTAGATTCAATAAGCACTATTAAGAGAAGGTTAGATTGTGCCAGGTTAGTCTTGAAGCGGTGCAATTATAAAATGGGATGCTCCAAGCGCGCCTTCTTCTGAAGAAAGGACAAAGCAGCTAAGCCTAGGCTAGAAGAGCCGTCCGCACGACGACGGAGAGGTGTCGGTGGAGCCGGTGGTTCCGCCGGAGGTTTCTCTGGAGTCCCAGGGAGAGACTTTGTTATTGCAAGATGTGGCCTCTCAGGAGGCAGGTCAGGCTGAAGGCTTCTCAGGTTACTGTACTCCCTCCCTTCCTAGGGTGGTTAGGCCCTCTCCTTCTGTTTCCAAGGCTTCTCCCAGAGGCAGGCCAGGTTTAGCTTCAGTTGGTGTCACCCCTAGTTCTTCAGGATCTGTGCCCAAGAAGCATATGCTTAAAATGGCAGAAGATTTGATTACTTTGATTAGAGGTTCTTTGCCCCTCCTGATAAGAGACCTAGGGTGGAACCTGAGCTAGGGAGTTTTGAACAGGCTTGATGTTTCAGAGTCTTCTGAAGACTTGCAGGAGTATTCTCCTTATTCTGATTCTGATGTGGATGATTCTACTCCTTCTGCTTCTCCTCCTGAGGATTTTTCTTTTCAGAGACTCTTCATTCCATGAGGGGCATTTTTTATTGGGAAGGTCAGGACTTCTCTGATTCCAGGAAAAGGCTTAGGGAATTTTTGTTTTTACCCCAGCGTAGGCCTTTGGCTATACCTCCTGTTCTGGATGTTGTGGAAGATATGTTTGCAGAGGCTTCTCTTAATCCTGATTCTTTGCCTCCTGCTCCTGTTAAACCGGATAGGTATTACAGGGTGCCTGAACTCATAAGTATCTTTTAAGAGTCCTAGGGCAGACCCAGAAACTGTTAGTCAGGGGCCTAAGGGTGTTAAGGCTTCTGTTGTCAAAAATCCGGTTCCTCCAGATAAAGAGGCCAGGGCTTTGGATAGATGGGGAAAGAAAGTTTATACTTCTTCCACCCTAGCTATGAGGGCTTTGAATTGCCAGTTTCACATGTTGAAATAACAAAACTATCTACTTTCTCAATTGAAGTCTAAGGTAGATGCTCTGGCGGAAGGTATTGAGTGTAAAGAGTTACAAGATTTAGTACATGTTTCTGAACAGGTGGGTAAGCATTCTTTGCAATGTGGTTTTGATGCTGTACAGGCCTCGCCTAGGTGGCTGCCACTGGGTCAGTTCTTCGCAGGCACGCCTGGCTGAGGGATCAGAATTTATCTGACCATGTTAAGACAAGGATTTTAGATGCTCCTTTACAATCTGATGTGTTGTTTGGTTCTCCTGTTGAGGCAGTCTTAAAGAAAATGGAAGACAAGGCTAAGTCTATGCAGACTGTTAAAGATTTTTGCAGGTTCAGCCTCCAGTTTAGTAGAAATTGGCCTACCAAGGGGTGGACGTATCCTTCTTATGATTTCCAGTCTAGGGGTAGATCTAGACGTGGTAGGGGCAGAGCTCAGGGCTCTTTCAGGCCTAGAACAGGGAGTTCACCTGCACAGTCTTGGTGAGGGCAGGGGTCAGTCCTTTCGTAAACAGACCCAATGACCTACCTTTTCAGCTGCCAGAGCCTTCTCGTCTGGCAGCACCTTTGGGAGGAAGGTTGGCACTTTTCAGAAAATTGGAGTTTAATTACCCAAGACAGATGGGTATTGGATATCATACACCACGGTTACAGGTTTTATTTCCATACCTTGCCTCCTTTCAAAGGCATGCCAGACGTTCCTCCTCAGCAAAGAATAGAGGCTCACAAACAAATTTCTCTGTTACTTCAAATAGGGGCCATACAGCGGTCCCTATGCCAGAAGTGGGCCTAGGATTTTATTCTCGCCTGTTCCTAGTACCAAAGAAAGGGAACACGTGGAGACCAATTTTGGATTTATCTATCCTCAACACTTATCTGGACATTCCCAAGTTCAAAATGTTCTCGTTACAACAGCTTTTACCTCTGCTGGGCAAAGATCATTGGATGGTAACTTTGGATTTCAAGGAGGCTTACCTTCATGTTCCTATCAGACTGAGTTGCAGGAAGTATCTGCGTTTTCGGGCTGGGACTTCTCATTATCAGTTCTCTGCATTGCCCTTTGGCTTATCTACTGCCCAGAGTGTTCACGAAAGTTCTGGCTCCAGTGATAGCTTTCCTCAGGCTAAAAGGAATACAGATCTATCCTTATTTGGACGACTGCCTGATTCTGGCTCAAGGAAGGGACGAGCTTCTTCATCATTTGGAATATGTGATAGCAGTGCTAAGATGCCTGGGGTATTCTGTGAGCGAAATAAAGTCCAGTCTAGTACCCTCTCAGGACATGTGCTTTCTGGGTGTAAGACTGAATACAGCATCCCAGATGGCCTTTTGACCCCGGACAAACAAAAGAATCTTTCCCTTTACTTTCATCAATTGTCTCATCAGTCCAGGCTGACTGCAAGGACAGTCCTTCAAGCCTTGGGGTTCCTGGCATCTTGTATTCTGGTGCTTCCCAATGCCAAACTGCATATGAGGAAGCTACAATGGTATCTCAAAAATGTATGGACACAGCACTGCCAGGATCTGGACACTGTCATTCAAATAATACCTTGCATTCAAAAGGAATTGTTGTGGTGGGCTCAGGAATGTCACCTAAACAAGGGACTCTCTGTGACCCGGCCAGAGGCGAGTCAGATTCTAACGACAGATGCCTCAGACAAAGCTTGGGGAGCTCATCTGAATGGAAAGTGGATACACGACAAGTGGCCTGCCAGACTACAACATCTACATATCAACTTGAAGGAGATGTTAGCAGTCCAGTTTGCATTAATAGCTTTCAAGGATTTACTTCTTCCAGGGCAGGTGTTGATTCTAACAGACAACACAACTGTCATGTGGTACATCAACAAGCAAGGGGGAACACATTCTTATCCTTTATGCAGGCAAGCAATGATTTTGTGGGAGACTGCTCTCAGTTTACAGCTAAATCTTCAGGCAAGGTTTCTGCCGGAGCACAGAACTCCTTAGCAGATGTGTTGAGCAGGCAATTATGGATCCCCACGAGTGGAAATTGGATCCTCATGTATTTCAGAAATTGACAGTGTCATGGGGAACTCCAGACATAGATCTGTTCGCTTCTCCACTAAACCACCAGCTGCCAAAGTTTTGCACGAAAAGGTTTCATCCCACAGCTTGGAAAGTGGATGCTCTTTCTTTCAATTGGAGCAATCTTCATGTGTATGCCTTTCCACCTCTGCCTCTCCTCCCAAAGGTACTACTAAAGGCCAGACAGGACAAGCCAAGGATGATTTTGATAGCTCCAGATTGGCCTCGACAGCATTGGTACCCATTACTGAGAAGTCTGGTACGGGAGCCTCCATGGCCTTTGCCTTCGATTCCACACCTGTTGTCTCAGGAGGACAGCTCAATGTCAAGTTTCACTCTCTTCACCTAACAGCCTGGCATATTCTGTTTTGAACCATAGTGAGTCTCAACTTCCACAGCAAGTTTTGAATGTTATTTTGGAAGCTAGAAGGCCTAGTACAAGGAAAGTGTACGCAGATAAATGGAAGAGATTTTTATTTTGGAGTGCAGCAAAGGATTTTGATGTTTCTGAGCCTAATTTAAGTGTGGCTCTTCAATATCTTACTGAGTTACTGGACAAGGGTTTGTCCTTCTCTTCTATTAAGGTTCATGCTGCAGCAATTTCTCACTATGATTGTGACCCACCATTGTTTTCTCATCCTTTGTTCAAGCAATTTCTTAGAGGGGCAAAGAATATAAGACCCCCACATAGAGCTCCTACTCCTGCTTGGGATCTCAATTTTGTGTTGGAGAAACTCACTCTACAACCTTTTGAGCCTGCAGCTACTACCGAGTTGAAATATTTATCATGGAAGACTGCTTTTTTGTTAGCCATTACCTCTGCAAGAAGGGTTTCTGAATTGCAGGCCCTTATGGCGGTTGAGCCTTTCTTAATTTTCCATAAGGATAGGGTATCTTTACTAATCCTTCCTTTATGCCTAAAGTGGTTTCTAGTGTGGCTTTAAACCAAACTATTCATTTGCCTACTTTTATGCAAATCCCCAAAATAAAGGGGAAAAGATTTTGCACACTTTAGATGTACACAGGCAGTTGCGATATTATTTGGACAGAACTAAAGGGTTCAGGCAGTCTCAGCAGTTATTTGTTTCTTTTGCTTTGAGTTCTCAGGGCAAGCCTGTGTCAAAACAAACTATTTCTAAGTGGATTGGGTTTTGCATTGCTTTCTGTTATTCCCATCATGGCAAGGAGATTCCAGCTGGGATTAGGCCTCATTCCACTAGGGCTACTGCCACTTGACAGCTTTTTAAGGGGTGGCAACTAAAGATATTTTGGAGGCAGCTACTTGGAGTTCAGTGCATACTTTCTCTAGGCATTATCACCTTCCACTTTACTCTAAATCTAGGGCTGGTTTTGCCACTGCTATTTTGCAGGGCATTTTGGCAGCTCCTGCTTCTTATAGTTTTGCCATCCTCCCTTACCTCTGCTTTGGGATTCTACCCAAGTGTAAGGACTGCAGCAATGTGAGATGAAGAACATAGTACAGTTTTGTACCTACCATAAATGTAGATGTTCAAGATCCACATTGCTGCAGTCCTCCCTCCATCCCTCTGTAGTTAGAGGCGGTTGTGTGGGTTGGGTTGTCAATATGGTGTATATTGTATATATTGTACATATTATTAGTGCAAGGGTGGTTGGTTGGTTGTTTGCTGTCTTTTGGTTTTGACCTTTCTTTTTAGGGTCTTCTGACATCTGGGGCAAGAAAAGACTGAGGATATGACGTCGGTCATGCGCATTTGTACCCTGACGTCCTGATGTCAGTCAAATGTGCCTTGACCGACGTCAGCCTTATACTTAGATATTCGGGCCGACCGAGGACAGCGGACTATCCAAGTGTAAGGACTGCAGCAATGTGGATCTTCGAACATCTACATTTATGGTAGGTACAAAACTGTACTTTTCCACTACCAGTTTACCTCTTTGCTCTTTGGATTAGCAGCTGTTCCCAGGGACTTTACAGAGTGTCTGACTTCAGTCTTTGCATACTATAGAACCGAGGGCATTCATATTTACCCTTATCTGGATGACTGCCTGATTCAGTTGGGTTCTGACATGAAGGTTGGAGAGGACTGTTGTCTACGGACAGGATGTTTTCATAACCTGGGTCTTTCTGTCAGCCTTCGAGACCAGTTTAACACCATCCATTGTGGTTGTTTTGGTAGGGCACTGCTGGGCTCCAACAGCCAGAAGGCATTAGTTTTTCAATAGGTGGCTTAGAGGAAAAGTATGAGGGTGTATCTAATGATTTTGGGATACGTGGTATCCACCACCCTCATGGTTCCCCTGGCAAGACTTCATAAGAGAAACTGCAGTGGCACCTCAGAAGCATATTAAATCAGCAGAACCAGTCCTTATAGAAAATCATTGCCTTCTTACCATGTGCAAGTCAGGAGCTCTCATGGTGGACTCGAAAGATACAGGAAAAAACTGAGCGTCTCATTCACACAGATAATTTGGAATTGAATACTGACCTCAGGTGTGTCAGACTCTATCTAGGTTGCCCTTTTAGGCTACCTGAGAGTACAGGCACATGGGCAGCATGCTGTGCAAGAGAAATGTCAACATAAAGGAGATGACAACTGTGATCCTGGCACTCAGGGCCTTCAGGTAGTGTAGAAGCTATGCATTGTATATCAGATAATACGACAATGATGTGGGTACATAAACAAGTGGAGGGGTGTTGCTCATCCTGTTTGCTGGCTAACAGTGTGAGTTTGGAAGACTGTATGTATCTCAGGGCTATCTACATCCCATGTCATTAGAATTCACTAGTGGATCAGTTTACAGGACAGGATAACAGCAGATTCCCACAAGTAGATGCTGGACAGCGATATTTTCCTAGATTTGGTTTATAGGTGGGATGTACCAGGAGTAGACCACATTTATGTGGGCAACAGATTTGAAATATTGCTCCAGAGCACCAGGGAAGAAGACTTAGACACTGGATACTTTCTCATTTAGCTGAGCAGGTCTGCTTTATTGTCCTTATCCTGTGATCCCTCTTCTCCCACGGGTGATCCAGAAAATGTGGGAGGAGAGGCCAAGTATATAACTGATAACACTGATTCTCCCTCATGCTGGAAATGGCAAGGGAAAACCTTAGTGTACATCAGCACTTTAACTTCTTGATGCAGCTCAGGGGATTTCTTGGTGCACTCAAACCTGGAAACACTCCATTTGATACCGAAGGAAATATAAAATCCCCAGTTCTGCAGGATTGTCATTGATTCTGTAGTATCTGTTAAGCTGTTCATAATAAGTGTGACCTCTGCCTTGACAAAGGTACATTTATTGGCCTGCTTTATCTGTGGATCCCACTTTGGCATCCCTGTCACCAATTGAGCAGTTTCTAAAAGTAGCGTTGCATATGAGACAAACTAGGAAAACAACAAACCCACTGTGGGACTAGACTTCTGTTTTACAGAAGCTGACTCGAGCCCCATGTGAACTATTTGCAGACCCCACCCCACATAAAAAAAAATTCCTGACCTGGAAAATTACTCTTGGTGCGGTCATATCGTCTAGCAGGTTTCATAACTTCATGGCCTGATAACACAAACATTTTCTAACCTTCCACAAGGGCATATTCAGTTTATCAACAAGTCCATCCTGCATTGCAAAAATGGATGTCTTTCTATTCAATGTTGCAGTATTCTTTACATGTGGGAAGTCCCCCTCCCAAGCGACATAACATCCGGCCAGCATTCAACAGCTTTTAGCTACTGCAAGGTATGTGGGATGTTGCACGTATGTGCTGACTGTCAACCATAAAAGGACGTCCGCACATACAATCGTCAGAACTTTTCTGCCACCATTCAGAACGCTTGACTCTTATGTCAGTCTGCTGTCTGATTCTGTTGGTTGGAGCCAACTTTCAGATAAGTGCCCCATTGGGGATTTATTTCATTGGTACTATCTTTTTGTAATTAATTCATGTCATCCAAGAAGGGCAAGTGTAGGTGTGAAAGCTTATTCCACATAAAGATAGCCGCAAACTTTGTCTTTTCTACCTAAGCCCCAGTCACTACCACTGTTCTTGTTCTGTTTGGCAGGCCTTTATTCATAAAACTTTGCATAGCCACCTTTTGGCTTTAAATCTCTAATTGGAGAATCAATGTCTTAAACATCTGGCTAAGGACGTTATGGAGGGTTCCGGGGTTCCTTCAGCTGAAATGATTTTGAAGAGGATGGTCAACAAGCCTAGGCCTGAATCCTCTTCAGCTGCTCCTCTTTCATCCGGTGTATCCCTTAAGGTCAGTGAAGATCTGGTATGTTCTGAAGTTGGGTTTGGTTCTCCATGTAGGGAATCCAACCTAAGCATATCCTCATAGGCAGTGCAGACATCAGTTTCAGGTGTACAAGGGGAACCACGGCTCATTGTGTTTGAGGGCCTTAGGGACGTACCTGCCACTCCTGTTAAGGAACAGATTCCAGAGTTTGTTCTGGATATTAGGCCTATGTTGGTTTCTTCCACGTCTCCTCATGCAGAAATGCATGTTAAGAAAAAGCAGAGGAATCCGTGCTCTTAGGCCCCTTCCCCTCCACACTCTGGGATGCTTTCTGTCAGGGTTTAATTATGGCTTTGAAGTCTTCTTCTGCTGTTTCTGTACCTTCTTTTGCATCTTCTCCTGTTCAAAGAGTTGGGGAACAGGTACTTTCTGATGATTATGACTCTCTTACTCTGATGAGGATTCCTTAGCATATTCTACACAAATTACATCTCCTCTAGAATATGCATCTCCAGAAAAGGAGTCTAATGGGGGATCCCCAGTAGAAGAGATTTCTTTTGTTGAGACTATTAACAAATAGAAAGAATTTTTCAAATGGGATTGTTCACAGATTTCAGAGGAGCAAAAAGGTATTATGATAGTCTACAAGTGGAAGTTCCTTCACCTTCTGCTGTGCTTCCAGTCTTTCCAGCTTTCCTGGACACTTTCACTTCTTCTAAGGCTCCTAACTCTCAGGCTTCTGCCCCCAAGAGGCCAGACAGATTCTACAAGGTGCGTGATGATTGCAAGTTCCTGTACAAGTGTCCTTCAGCTGATCCAGCTGTTATTTCCATAGCTTCTGACAGCTCTTTCCAGTTGTCTCCTTCTAAACTTCTTCCCTCTGGTAAAGAGAGCAAAATTCTGGAGAGAATTGGTAAAAAAAAAAGTTTATACTACTTCCACTTTGGCAATCAGGCACTGAATTACCAAACTCGTATGTCTAGGTATTCCTTGGCTCTGCTTTCTGAGGCCTCACAAGCTCTTGCTAAACTCAGAGTCTGAAATCAAAACTCAGGTTTTGACTGTCTTAACTTCTTCACAAGTAGCTAGACATTCCATTAAGTGCAGCTATGATGCTGTCGAGGCATCATCCAGAGCTGCTGTATCTAGTTCTGTATTTAGAAGACATTCTTGGTTTGAGGGTTCAACCATTGCCAGATGATAGTAAAGCAAAATTGTTAGATGCTTCTTTGGATGTCAGCTCTTTTTGGTTCTGTAGCTGCAGACTTTTATTTAAGTCTCTGCAAGAGAAGGGAAAGGACTTCAAGATTTGAGGCACCTTTTCATTTCTCCTGTTCCCAAGTTCCATAGGAATTTTCCTACTAAGACATCTTTTGTTAGGAGACCAGTTTGCATGCCTTCTTCCTCAGCTTCTTCTTCCAGACCTAAAAAGACTGCTAGAAGACCTCCACAATCTAAATCTACTGCTTCTGCTCCTTCCTCACAGCAGTCCTTTCCATCCAGGCCCAGTGTTCTGTGACTGCCAGCCTCTTCCAAGTCTTACCTCTCTATCTCTTCGTCTGTCTCTCTCTTTTCCAGCTTGGGCAAGAACCGCTTAGGATTCCTGGGTTCTGCCTATTATCCAACAGGGATACTTCATGACTTAGAAAATTCTCCCTTCTTTCATGGGAATTCCACAGGCCCTATCAAGTCAATTAAATTTGTTTCCAGAGGTTCTAACACAGCTACTTTCTCAAGTCACAATTCAACACGTGCCAGTGGATAAGAGAGGCAGACATGTTTACTCAAGGATGTTTTTTCTTCCCTGAAATGATGGTCCATGGAGACCAATCCTAGATCTTTCTCACTTAAACACTTTTCTAGAAGTGCCATCTTTCTGCAATGCTGTCTTTACATACTTTGTTTCCCCCTCAGTCTTGCATGGCCTCTCTCAATATCAGAGATGCTTATCTACCCATCCCCAATCCGTCCTCTTTACAGGGAATTTCTGCATTTCCTTGTGGGTTCTTTGCATGTTCAGGTCTCTGCCTTGCCTTTTGGACTTTGTACTGCCCCAAGGGTATTCACAAAGTGCTTGGCCCCTGTTATTGCTTTTTCAAGAGTCAAGGGTATCCAGGTATATCAATACCTGGATGATCTTCTTTTCCTGGCTTCTGTGTCAGAAATGTTGACTCAGAACCTGCAGGTTGCCATTAATTTCTTACAAAGTCTATGGTTCACCATAAATTAAAAAAAAAAATCCTTTCTGACCCCTTCACAGGACAAATTCTTCCTAGGGTGCAGGTTCAGGACAGATGTTATTTCTTCCAACGGACAAAGTTCAGTCCCTCACTGCCTTTTTAGAAAATCTTCTGCCCCTCTCCTTGAGTATATGGCCAGGGAGTTTCTGACACTTCTTGGGTTCATGGCATTCACAATTCCCATGCTGCCTCTGGCAAAACCCCACATGAGGAAATTTCAGTGGTTCCTAAAGTCAGCTTGGACATGGTCTGCTCACCCTCTAGAGTTTGTGATCCCTCTTCTCCCATTCCTCAAACTGGAGCTTCTTTGATGGATTCAACACCTAACTCTAAATCCTGGACTTCCTCTTCTTCTGCCCCAGCCATCTCAACATGTGATCTGATGTTGTCAGTCTTCATCTATCCTTGACTTGTGAGTATACGGTTCCGATCCACAGAACCGATCCGGCTGATGTACATCTTGCTTCAGCCAAAAGTCTCTTGAGCTGCTAGTCTACCCACAATGCCCCCTTCCACATTACCTCAGATTTTATTTGCTCTTACGAAAAGATGCGTCAGCCCGTTCCTGTCTCGTAGCCAAGTAAAAATTTTTATATACTCTTTCTTTCTTTAATAGTTCTTGGATTCCTTTTATTCCCTAGTTTTAAATGTCTTTTGTCTACTCTTGTGTGTGGTTTCCCTTTACTGTTGGTATCTTTTCCTTCTACCATCGTTGGTATTTTTTTTCCCTTCCCCCTGTCTCCGTCTTTTCCATTGGTAACCTTTCTACCATCGTTGGTAAATTTCTTCTTGTGGTGTCACTGTATTTCCTTTCCTGTTCTTTCCTCATTCTGTTATTTCTGTCTGCCTCTCCTGTCCTTTTTATTCAAGACGATGATGGCGAAACCTAAAAGCTCCACTACGGACTCTAAACAATGTATACTGTGTGGCAGAAAAATGCCAAACTGATAACCACGAACGTTGTGTGTTGCTTAGGCTTGTCTGTTGACTGTACAATCTGCAAGGGTTTCAGCAACAGAACTCTGGCAGTGAAGAAAAACAAACTCATTCTCAAAAGGCTCCTGAAAGCCCCATTTGAAGAAGCCTTGTCCAAGGCCGACTAGTCTCCTATGGTTTCTGGATCAACATTTTCCCATTTGGTGCTGACGTCTCCATCAGCACCAACTGTTAAGAAGCAAAAACATGCATTGGAATGTTCCTCTTTGGAACCAAAACATAAAGTTCCGAGACTTTTGGAAAAGTCTGAATCTTTGACATCAAGAGCCTTACCTGTGCCATCGACACCGACCATAACAGTTACTAAATCCTTGACCACTACAGTTCCAAAACCAGCATCAACTGTTACTACTGATGTGCTGGCACCGATATCCCCCACGATCCTGCAGGTGGTGCCTTAGCCTGATGTTTCCATCCAGTCCAGGACCACTTATTCCCCCTCCTTGGATCCCTTCGTTGGACAACTCCCTAGCCCTTTCATGGAGAGGCCCGAGTCTCCTTCTCGGTCGTCTGTTCTCTCTACCACACAATAAATTTTTGTATTTTTTGTTCTCTCTACCAGAAGTCTCTCGGAAGTGGATAATTTTAGAATGATGGTTCCAGATCCTGACAGCCAGGGCTCTGCCTTCATCTTCACAGCCCCCTCTCCCCTCTGGTGCAGGGGTTTCATCTCTACTACTCCTTTTTATTCTCCTCCTTTGACCTTCTCACAGGCTTTAGAGCTCTCTACTCCAACTTCGCAGGTACCAATGACTTTGGTGCCAACAACTTTCTTGTCTTCGCCGAGTCAAGGTCTGACGTCTTCTGTGTCTATGGCACTGTCGGGACCGTGTCTTTGCTGTCTGGCCCGAGGGGTTTGAGCCGGCGCAGAGTTTTTCTGTGGACCTGGCCTTGCCTCTTTGGGCTATGCCGACAGAGGTGGTCTCCTTGGTTCCTGTTTGTCAGATGGGTCTCTCTGGGTGGGGTGCGACTCCAGTTCCGAGTTTGTCTGTCTTGGTTCCAGGCTCCCATCCTTCCTCAGGGGGCTGCCTTTCAAGCCATAAAAAGAGCTTTGGCCAGTGCATCATCTCAGGTGCCTCCTGTCATACTGGAGTCTCTCCCTATGACCCCAGGCCTTTCAGTTCTACCATCAACCTCAACCTCTGGAGAGCAAGCGCCAAGGTCGCAAGAATAACCTACTACAGGCGTCCCCTCTTCTGAGTCCTCTTCAGACGTTCCCACTGAAGAGCTTCTTCAGAAGACATCATGTAAGAGAATTCTCCTGAGGAATCCATCACAGAGGACATGGATTTAGTTGAAGGGGAGGGTTCCCCACAGTCACACCCGGAAGACATCTCCTTTGGAGACATTCTTGAGATCCCGAAACAGAGGGTTGATTTGGAAGCCTGAAGACCCTTCCTCTAAGTGATCTGTGTACTTTCAGGCCTTTGGTGCTCACCTGTCTACCTCCTGGGTGACCCCACCCAGTGACCTAATTAAGCTGATCGCTCAGCGGGCTTGGAAGGCTCCCGATTCTACAGAACCTGTACCCTGGAGACCTGACAAGTTTCTTTCTGCTTCTGAGGACCATCCACATTGTGCAAAGGGCTTAGTAGTTGATGCCGTGGTGGTAGCAACCACCACCAAGAAAGAACTAGCAGATTAAAGTTCTGCTGTACATCTCCCTAACCGAGAGTCCAGGGCGATGGACAGATTTGGGATGCAGGTCTATGCATAATCGACCTTCTTTCTCAGATCTTTGAATTTTGTTGGCACACTTTAATAGACTTCAAAGGGATCTGGTCAAGGAGCTGTTGGACACCCTGGTGGGAGCAGTTGCTGAGGGGGTGGGGTCAAAGAAAAGGTGGCCTCCCAATTAGCTACCCTGGAGTCTATTTCGAATTTGTCCATGAGGCTTATTGCACATGCAGCCAAGGGGGCGATCAGGTCAGCAGGTTCAGGTGTTGCTATTCAACACACTTGGATGTGCCTGTGCGAGTTTGCAGAACCATTCAAGTCTTCCTTCATCAGTGCTCCTTTGACAGATCCTCTTTGTTTGGACCCAAAGTAAAGGAAATTCTATCCAGGTGTGAAAAGGATGGAAAGACTGCTGTGGGCGCAAGTTTTTCCACTCCTCAGTGATCCTACTCTAGGAAGCATAGGAGTGGTAAGATGTGGTTCAAGAAGTCTCGGAAGCCTTTCCAGGACACACGTGGTATGGACTCCCCTCAGGGCAGAGGGGGGAGTTATAATGGGAGACACCATCCTAGAGGCAGGAGTGTTTCACAGAATCAGGGTTCCAGAGACTTGTTCTTTGGTCAACCCTAGCAGCGCTCCTGAAAGAGGGCCCGAGTGCTTACCTCTGGAGGTAGTCTGGGGATGATTTTCCTTGCACCCAAACGCCTGGCAACATGTAACCACCGATGCTTGGGTGCTAAGGATTATTTACAGAGGATATCTAATCCCTTTCACTCTTTATCCGAGAATATCAGCAAAACTTCCTGGCGTTCCACCCACTCATAGAGATCAAGCAGCATTAGAGATACAAAAGCTGCTAGAAAAAGTTATCCAAGAAGTCCCACCAGACCAATTAGGATCCGAGTTTTGATCAAGATTCTTTTTAGTGCCAGAAAAAAAAGGGGAATAGAGACCAATTTGGATCTCAGTATTCTGAACAAATTTGTCCAACAGTCAAAATTCTGGATGGTCACAGTTCATTCAGCTCTTTCCCTTCTTAGAGGAAAATAATTAGATGTGCTCTATAGACTTTCAAGATGTGTATTGCCACATAAAGATGGATAAACACTCCAAGTTTCTCCACTTCCTGCTAGGAGACTGTCATTACCAATTCAGAGTGCTGTCCTTTGGTCTCACCGCAGCCTCCAGGGTGTTCACCAAGTGCATGGCAGCGGTCACAACATATTTGAGGCTGCACTGATTCAGAGCATTTCCTTTCCTAGATGACCGGCTCCTCACTGCTTCCACCAGGCATCTATTACTACAAACTACGGACTTCATTCTGGAACTATCAAAACAATTGGGCATCATAGTCAAGTCTTGTGAAGCTCAACTAACCCCTTCTCAGGATATGGAGTTCATTGGAGCTTGTCTCAATATTTTTTCTTGTGTGGGATTTCTTTCCCTCCACAGGTTGCACAAAATACAATCGTAGATTCACCCCCTCCTTTGCTCAAACAAAATTCTAGCTCAGCAGATTTTGCAGGCATTGGGCTCCATGGCAGCAGTGATCACGTTAGTTCCAAAGGAGAGATTTCACATGAGACTTCTCCAATGTCTATTTGTGAACAAATGGTCTATTTTAACTCACTCCATGAATCATTTGGTTTTCATATCCAGCCGATGCAGACACAACTTAGCATGGTGGATGCAATCCGAGGAGATTCTTCTAGGCTGCCCTTTTGTCCCCCTGCAGCCCAAGACCATAGTGACCATGGATGTTTCCCAGATGGGGTGGGGGTATTATCTCGGGAAGACAGACTAAGGCACATATTCCCCCTCAAAGACAAATCTGCATATCAACATTCTAGAGCTAAGGGCAGTACGCTTGACATTGCAAGAGTTTCATCCTGCCTTACCTCTTGGGACGATAGCTATGCAATCAGACATGTCTGTAGTGTGGTACATCAACAAACGGGGGGACCAAGTCCTATCCACTGTGTCGAGAAGCCCTTTGATTGTGACAGTGGACCATAATTTTCAACCACTTTCTGATAGCAACGCACATCCCGGGGAGTTCAAACGTGATTGCAGACAAACTGATCAGATGCATCCTCATGCCTCATGCGTGGTCTCTGAACTCCAGAGTAGTGAAGAAGATCTTTCTTTGATGGGGCCAGCCTTGCTCCGACCTGCTTGCCTCACCTCTGAACAACAAGTGCAGAAGCTACTTTGCCCTAATTCCCCCTCAGGGGAAGTCCCCCAGAGATGCCATTCTCCACAATTGGCCCCCAGGTCTTCTTTATGCCTTTCATCCCTTCCCTCTGATCCCTCTTTTTCTCAAGAAAGCAGCTCGGCTGAGAAGCAAAGTGATCCGCATTGAACCTTACTGTTCTCGATAGATATGGTTTCCCTTCCTCTGGCTTAATCTACTTCACAACCCATGGATTCTGGACCTTCTGTCCCATACTCTGGGACTAGTGCACCCCAGTCTTCAGACCCTCAAGCTAACTGTTTGGTTTCTCCAATTCCATTAGTCACCAGGCATAATGGAAATTCCTTCTCCTGTATGATGCATTTTGTTGGCATCCCATAAACCATCCACCAGGAATCTCTACCATAGTAATATGGATGAGATTTTCTGTTTGGGCTTTTGATAATGGTCTGGACCATTTCTTAGCACCAGTAGAAAAAGTTCTACAGTTTCTAGAACTGTTTTTCATAAAGGAGCATCTGCTTCTTCAATTAAGGTTATCTTAGCAGCTATTTCAAATTTCCATAATGGTGTCGGTGACCAGGCTTTAATCTCCCACAGGCTTTGAAAAGTTTTTCTTAAAGGCACCATCAGTTTAACACCTCCTTTCAAGGATCTGCTACCACCATGGGATTTGACTATTGTATTGCAGTCTCTTACTTTACTCCCATTTGAACCTGCAGCTTTGACTTAAGTTTCTTTCATGGAAAACATTGCTTCTCATAGCTGTCACTTTGGCAGGACGAGTCTCCAAATTACAGGCTCTATGTTCTAAAGCCCCTTATTTAGTTTTCTGCAAAGACAGAATATCGCTCCGAACAAACCCTACCTTTCTTTCTGAAGTGATCTCAGAGACCAATATCAATCAATCCATAGACTTGTCTGTGTTTTTCCCAAATTTTCTAATAAGCGAATACTGCCTGCACCTTCTGGATGTGCACAGGCAGTTATGTTTTTATCTGGATAGAACTAAACAGACAATACCAAGAAAGGAGGTGGGGTATCCATATTCATCAAAGACACCCACACCTCAAGACTGGTGGCAACGCCTTCGATGCATCGGAGACCATCCAGGTGCAATTAACCATAGGCAAGACTGCTCTACAAATTGTAGCATGTTACAGGCCACCCTCACAAACTCAGGAACCTCACATGGCCTTCCTGAAAACACTAGAGGGATAAATGTCACCAAGCACCATCATACTAGGTGACTTCAATTACCCTAATATAGACTGGGAACACTACTCAAGCCCAAACACCTAGCCCAAAAGTTCCTGGAATTCATAAACTCAAATGCCATGGAACAACTAGTCACCATCCCACAAGAGGAGAAAACATACTTGATCTCATCATCACGAACATGGGAGCACAATGTTCAACACGGAAGTATACCCCTCACTGGTGAGATCAGATCACAAACTAATCTCGCTGGAGGTCCTCATCCACCTCCACCTGAAATAAAAAGACCACAGTAAAGAACTTCTACAAGCCGACTTCACACTTCTAAAGACTAGTGTGGTCTCCTTTAAGGCCCCGAGCCCGGCAGAAAACAGTACTCAAGCAGCTGAATCACTTACAAATGCCTTCTACCAGCACCTGCAGGGCTGCATGGATAAGGCAATCCCAAGCAAAACAAAGACTCTTTGTACCAAAGGCAAGCGTCCAGTCTGGTGGACCCCAGCCATAAACAAACTCTACAACAAAAGGAGGAAGCTACTACAAGATAGAGCAAAATCCTTAAAGGTAAGACACCCTTGATCACTATAAGTAAAACTAAGAGCTCTCATAAAATCATCCAAAGCAAATTTTGAGAGAAAAATAGCTAAAGACTCAAAGACAATCATAAGGCCTTCTTTAGCTATGTTAGAAACCTGGGAGGAAACTCCCAGATATGCTCAGAACTAGTTCAAAATGATGTGAAGATTACTGATCCTACAGACATTGCCAACATACTGGCTGACAGGTTCAGTGCAAACTTCTCCCCTCCCCAAAGGAGAGATATCTATACCATGCGATTGCAGCCCCCCAAACATCTCCAACGCCCAAGTGAGAACTGCTCTCTCCAAAGCAAAAAACACAGCATCCATGGGACCTGATGGTGTCCCCGGCTGTGTGCTCCTGAGACTCAGCGAGATTAAACCCACAGCTAGGACAGCTGTTTAATCATAGTCTTACCTCTGGATATGTACCCAGGAGTGGCGCACTGCAACTGTGGTCCCACTTCACAAAGGCGGTGCCTCCACCGACCCTGGAAATTACCGGCCCATTGGCTTGACAAGCCTTATCTGCAAAGCCATGGAGAGGATCATAATGGACCTCATAAATAAAGACATAGGGAATTTGCAGACTTTGGATCCATCCCAGTTTGGCTTTGTCAAAGGCAGATCATGCCTTCTAAACTTGGTTGACTTTTGAAACAGTCACCAAAGCCATTGATGAGGAAAGGCAGTCCATACAGCCTACCTCCTACGATCTGGCGAAGGCCTTGATACAATACCCCCACTCGGGTATCATTGAAAAACTCATCAGCTTAAATGTTAACCCATACATCACAAGATGGGTTGCAAACTGGCTGAGTGACAGAACCCACAGGGTCAGAGTTGCTGGCGCCATGTCAGACTCAAAACCTGTCACAAGTGGTGTACCACAGGGCTCAGTCCTGGGCCCACTCTTGTTTGGCATCTACTTTTCCAGTACAAGCAAACACAGGAGGGTTATGGCTGACAAAGTTTGCAGATGACTGCAAACTGGGCCATAGTAGAAAACACATCTGACACAGATATCCTTCAGAAGGGTCTCACAGAAACGGATAACTGGTGCCAGAGCCATGGCCTAAAGTTAAATGCCAAAAAATGCATAGTCATACCCTTGGAAAAACAAGGTTACCTAGCTACCAAATAGGTGGCAATCCACTGAGCACAGAAGAAGTTATCAGGGACCTGGGGACCCAGGTTGATAGTAGTCTGTCATTCGACACCCATGTAGCTAAAAGTAGTTAGGAAGACCTTCTACATTGCCCACCTTATCATGAAGGGATTCTCATCTAGATCAAGGGAGGTCATAGTCTCCCTATACTCATCCTCATCAGACCAATGATTGAGTACAATGCCCCATTGAATGTATCTGACCCGACACTTGCAGCAGCTGGAGAGGCCACAAAGTTCCTCACCAAAAGGATAAAGGGTCTCAAACATCTGTCCTATGCTGCCCGACTGAAAGAACTCCAGCTCTATTCAGTAAACACCGCTTGCTCAGAGGTGACCTTTGCCTAACATACAAGGCCATGTCAAAGCCAGATTTGATGAATATGCTTCACCTCAAAAAATCTAGATCCGTCAAGTCACAAGGCGGAGACTTAAACCTCGACACGACTATTAATAGGGCGTGCTGGAGGGATAGATTCATCACCCAAAGACTCCTATGCTGTGGAATAAATCCCAGTATATGTGAGGCAGAGCACCTCGCTGGCCTTGTTCAAGAGAAATCTTGACCAATGGATGGGAGATCGCAGATATACCCCAGGGATTACCTCAGTGTCACTGCTCAACAGAGGCACAGCAAAATAATGGGTATAGTTCCCCATACTAAAGGGGTGGCGTAAGCCACAAAACTATGGGCTAGGCTTGTAAATGCCCTCGGGCAGATAGCCTAGTATGAACCTATGAACCTATGAACCTATAAACACTCCAAGTTTCTCCACTTCCTGCTAGGAGACTGTCATTACCAATTCGGAGTGCTGTCCTTTGGTCTCACCGCAGCCTCCAGGGTGTTCAAGTGTATGGCAGCGGTCACAACATATTTGAGGCTGCACTGATTCAGAGCATTTCCTTTCCTAGATGACCGGCTCCTCACTGCTTCCACCAGGCATCTATTACTACAAACTACGGACTTCATTCTGGAACTATCAAAACAATTGGGCATCATAGTCTAGTCTTGTGAAGCTCAACTAACCCCTTCTCAGGATATGGAGTTCATTGGAGCTTGTCTCAATATTTTTTCTTGTGTGGGATTTCTTTCCCTCCACAGGTTGCACAAAATACAATCGTAGGTTCACCCCCTCCTTTGCTCAAACAAAATTCTAGCTCAGCAGATTCTGCAGGCATTGGGCTCCATGGCAGCAGTGATCACGTTCGTTCCAAAGGAGAGATTTCACATGAGACTTTCTCCAATGTCTACTTGTGAACAAATGGTCTATTTTAACTCACCCCATGAATCATTTGGTTTTCATATCCAACCGATGCAGACACAACTTAGCATGGTGGATGCAATCCGAGGAGATTCTTCTAGGCCGCCCTTTTGTCCCCCTGCAGCCCAAGACCATAGTGACCATGGATGTTTCCCAGATGGGGTGGGCGTATTATCTCAGGAAGACAGACTAAGACACATATTCCCCCTCAAAGACAAATCTGCATATCAACATTCTAGAGCTAAGGGCAGTACGCTTGACATTGCAAGAGTTTCATCCTGCCTTACCTCTTGGGACGATAACTATGCAATCAGACACGTCTGTAGTGTGGTACATCAACAAATAGGCGGACCAAGTCCTATCCACTGTGTCGAGAAGCCCTTTGATTGTGACAGTGGACCATAATTTTTAACCACTTTCTGATAGCAACGCACATCCCGGGGAGTTCAAACGTGATTGCAGACAAAATGATCAGATGCATCCTCATGCCTCATGAGTGGTCTCTGAACTCCAGAGTAGTGAAGAAGATCTTTCTTTGATGGGGCCAGCCTTGCTGCGACCTGCTTGCCTCACCTCTGAACAACAAGTGCAGAAGCAACTTTGCCCTAATTCCCCCTCAGGGGAAGTCCCCCAGAGATGCCATTCTCCACGATTGGTCCCCAGGTCTCCTTTATGCCTTTCATCCCTTCCCTCTGATCCCTCTTTTTCTCAAGAAAGCAGCTCTGCTGAGAAGCAAAGTGATCCGCATTGAACCTTACTGTTCTCGATAGATATGGTTTCCCTTCCTCTGGCTTGATCTACTTCACAACCCATGGATTCTGGACCTTCTGTCCCATACTCTGGGACTAGTGCACCCCAGTCTTCAGACCCTCAAGCTAACTGCTTGGTTTCTCCAATTCCATTAGTCACCAGGCATAATGGAAATTCCTTCTCTTGTATGACGCATTTTGTTGGCATCCCATAAACCATCCACCAGGAATCTCTACCATAGTAATATGGAGGAGATTTTCTGTTTGGGCTTTTGATAATGGTCTGGACCATTTCTTAGCACCAGTAGAAAAAGTTCTACAGTTTCTAGAACTGTTTTTCATAAAGAAGCATCTGCTTCTTTAATTAAGGTTATCTTAGCAGCTATTTCAAATTTCCATAATGGTGTCTGTGACCAGGCTTTAATCTCCCACAGGCTGTGAAAAGTTTTTCTTAAAGGCACCATCAGTTTAACACCTCCTTTCAAGGATCTGCTACCACCATGGGATTTGACTATTGTATTGCAGTCTCTTACTTTACTCCCATTTGAACCTGCAGCTTTGACTTAAGTTTCTTTCATGGAAAACATTGCTTCTCATAGCTGTCACTTTGGCAGGACGAGTCTCCAAATTACAGGCTCTATGTTCTAAAGCCCCTTATTTAGTTTTCTGCAAAGACAGAATATCGCTCCGAACAAACCCTACCTTTCTTTCTGAAGTGATCTCAGAGACCAATATCAATCAATCCATAGACTTGTCTGTGTTTTTCCCAAATTTTTCTAATAAAAGCGAATACTGCCTGCACCTTCTGGATGTGCACAGGCATTTATGTTTTTATCTGGATAGAACTAAACAGCTTAGGCAATCAGAACAGTTGTTTGTATCCTTTGCAAGTGCAAACCTGTGTCTAAGGTTACTCTGTCTAGATGGTTAAGGGATTGAATTTCCTTCATTTACCCGAAAGAAAACTTATGTCTCCCTATGCCAGTGAAGGCACATTCTACCAGATCTGTGGCGACTTCAGCTGTTTTTCATTCTAAAACTTCTATGTCCGATGTTTGCACAGCTGCCACTTGGGCTAAACCACATACTTTTATTACTTATTACAAATTGGACATGGTCTCCAGGGGGAGAGCCTCTTGGTTTTATGGTTCTCAAGAATATTCTTCCATAGGGCCCCACAGGATCTAAGGTAGCCAGGGACTCTGTCCCACAAGTCAAGAATAAATGAAGATTGACAACATCAGATAAAGAAGTTATGTCTTACCATAATGTTCCATCTGTGTTGTTGATCTTCATCCATTCTTGCATCCCTCCTGCCTGCCCCCACCTTTGGATTTCTGGTGGAGCAACAACCTGCCCTGGGTTTTTGTTAGGGATACCTTGAACAAGGTTTCTGACTGGAGTGAGAGTGCCTTCTTTAGTATGATTGCAAACTCAATCTGAGGTAATGTGGAGAGGGGCATTGTGGGTAGAATAGCAGCTTAAGAGATTTTAGGCTGGCACAAGCTATATATCGGCCAGATCGGTTCCAAGGATCGGAACCGTATACCCACAAGTCAGGAATAGATGATGAAGATCGACAACACAGATGAAACATTATGGTAAGACCTTTATCACAGACACCCAAGACACAGTTTGGGGGGCAGCATTTGCTTCCAAGAAGGCGCAGGGCATTTGGTTTCTCTTTCAAAGGAGAGAGCATATCAACAGCAAGGAAATGAGGGCTCTTATTATAGCTTTGCAGGCCTTTCATCCCCTCTTTCAACCAGGTCCTCTGAAAGTGTTTACAGGCAACACCACAGTTCTCTGGTATTTTAAACAAGTGTGTGTGTGTGTGTGTGTGTGGGGGGGGGGGGGCAAGTCTTACCTTCTTTGCAGGTTAGCTCTCATGGCATGGGAATTGGCAGTCCAGTACAAGGTGACTCTTCAAGTGGCTTACATTCCTTCCGCTCAACACTGTGGTAGATGCTTTAAGCAGGTCCATGACTCAGTCTAATGAATGGATGCTTCACAGGGATGTGTTTCTGGACTTGGTCCACTAGTGGTGTACCTGTCTTATGGATCTCTTTGCCTCCCCTCTGAACAGACAAATTCCTCTATTTTTTGCCAGACTCCCATATCCTCTGGCTTGGAAGGTGGATGCCCTTTCTTTCTCATGGAAGGGAATGTTTCTTTATGCAACCTCCCTTTCCTCACATTCAGAAAGTTCTGCTGAAGATTCAGCAGGACAAACCAGAAATGTTGCTGGTGACTCCCTTTTGGCCAAGACAGCATTGGTACCCTCTTCTGCTTTTAACCAAGGGCAATCATCACAAGTTACTTCACAGAGTGGACCTGCTCACACAAGATAAGGTATCTCTGCTTCATCCACATTTGTCAACCTTACAACTGACCCAGTGGGTGATCAACTTTTGATTCCTTTCAGGCACTTTTGCCACAGGATGTGCTTAGGGTTTTGCAGGCGGCCAGGAAACGCAATACTAGAAAATCTTACTTATACATATGGAAGTTTTTTTTTTCCATCTGGTGTCTTTCACGCAAGTGGCAAAAAGAGTTTGATCATATGAAAAGCTTATGAACAAGACCAGTAATATTTACACCCAGAGCAATCAACTGAATGTTCAACTTCAAACGTGTAAGTTCCTTGGGGTTCTGCTTGATCCCAGTCTCTTATTTTATCCCCTTACACCAAATTTATTACAAGAAAAAGTTGGTGATCAGCTTCAGATTTGTAGCAGCATGTCAGACTATCTTAACTCTAAAATGTTAGGCAAGCCATGATCATTAATGCTTATTCCTTGCGTTGAGTATACTCTGCCTGTAATTGCCCTAAACTCCCTTGTTAATACTTCCACTGTTGAGATTACATCAACAAAAGTTGCAGATTTTTTAATCTGTACTTTCGACACCATAAAAACCAACTGCCAATCATTAGCGGACCAAAGTTCTGCTGCGGCGACCCCTAACTGGGAAAAGCCGAAAGACAAACAAACTTCATGTTTGAACATCCCTATGTTATGCTTGGGGTGGGGGTGCCATTAGATTATAAGGATTGTCTGTAGGTATGCAAAAGTTATCCATATGATGCCATACCTACTACTATCAGTGGTTGCATTCAAGCTTGTGTATGTAACTCTTGTTGTTAGCAAATTACGTATCAGAACAACTTCATTTAATTTTAAGGACAACAAAGATAAAGTGACTCCATTTTGAGGCCCTCAGTTTGGATAAACCATGAGGAGAAAAGTTTTTGCAAAACATTGACTGCCAACTGGAATCCATTCATCCACAATCCTTCCTGTTTTTTTGCATGCGGGGTCAAGGTGTCACTTCAACAGTGACAATTATCTGGAGACAGTGTTAACACCTGGCAAGATTATCTTTTACTTAGGAAAAAGATAATTTAGTTATTTATTTAACATTTGTTTACTGGGAAAGTCCAAATGGGACGAAGCCCATTTTCAGTGGAAGCCCAGGGAGAAATGCTCCAGACAAATGTCTTTGGAATTTGAGAGAAAACTGGAGCACCCGGAGGAACTAGCCATTTAAATAAGTGGTTTGTTTTCTTGCTAAAGGCTAGCTCTATTTCTGCTTTTATTCATTTTTCTAGTTTTGCTACCATGTTTGGGACTTGAATTGTTTGCATGCATTACTAAACAAATGCACAGACTTTGAAAGGTGGTAATAAATTCCTTTTGAATTTTTACCTATGGTGTATGAATATATTTCTGTTTTCTTAAAGCCTAACATGGGGTCTCCAATTGATATGATGATTGTGTTTACCTCACAGACACAAGGTACAGGGTTTGATTCTCGCATTTGAAGGGAAAGTACTTGCCAATAAACTGCAATTTTATTGACCTTCGTTTTCATCTTATTGTAAAATAATCAAATGATCACCTTTTTAATGTATGCTGATAAGCTCTGATCTCCGTTCTTTTTTTGGGTATTGTTAAACTTTAATACACTGCTGTTTAATATCAGATGTTCTTCGTGTTTCACTGTTGCAGTCATTACATTTGGGTAATCCTGCTGGCAGGTTACCCTCAGCCGGCCTAAATTCCAAAGTCTTGGATCCTACATCGGTTGCTGTCGCCCCTTCCCTGACGTCAGGGATATAAAAGAAGCAGCCAACGCCATTTTCATCAGTCTTTCTTGCCGCGCGGTGCCGGAAGCAGAAGCAGTTCGCAAGTGCCGGTCGGCCGACTTCTGAGATTTTCGTGTTTTGAGTTTCAGATCTGAAGTCTTCAATAAAGCTAAGTACCCCATTGGGGAAACTTTTTTCTTGCTCCAGACCGATGTCAAAAAGTTAATTGCATTTCTTGTGGAAAGCAAATACCTCATAAGGATTTTCATTCTTATTGTATTCCTTGCCTAGGCCCTGATCACAACGTACTGGTTGTCGGTTTTGTGCTAGATTTAACCAACGCACTGTTAAGCGTCAATGATTTTGCTTTAAACTTTTTTGGACGCCGGTTTAATTATCCTGAAATGTCATCGAATAGCCATCCGACTACCGGAGTTTATAAAAAACGCAAAGAAAAAGAAAAACAACTGAGGCCCAAAACCAACAACGAAGCTTCAAAGCCAGTCGCCGGTTCTCAGTGAGGTGCTTTCGCAGCCCATGATGCCCGCTACTTTAGAGTCACAGGCTGCTACCGACTCCCACGTGGAGTCTGCTATGCCGCTGGATACTCAAGGTATCTGACACTAATCCCTCAGATGGGTCTGGAGCTGCTGAGCAGGCACCGGCTTCTGAGGGTGTATTCAGACCTAAACATCTTTACATTAAAACGACTTTGGCATCAAAGGCAAAGACTAAAGCACCTTCTAAAGCAAGGAAACAAACTCAAGAGCCACGTGGACAGGCCTCTATGCCCATAAAACAGATGCTCAAAATGGCCGAAGGCATGATTACCTTGAGGGGTTTCCATCCCCCTCCTGATGAGGCCTAGGCAAGACACCGACTATGAATCTTCAGATCAGGTTTCCATTTCTTCTGTCCTCTTCTGAACAGGAATATTTTCTTCCCCCCCATGAGGATTCTGATGCTGAAGAATCTATACCTTCAGCATCTCCTCCTGAGGGACTATTCCTTTGGGGGAAACCTTGCATACCACGAGGGAGCATTTCCACTTGGAGATCCAAGATTTTTCAGAATCTAAAAAGAGGCTCAGAGATTTTTTTCTTACTACCCCAGCACAGGCTATTCCACGTGTGTTAGACATTGTAGATGTGTTTGCGGAGTTTAGTCTGACCCCTTACTCCTTAACCCCAGCTCCTGTTAAGCCTGACAGATATTACAGGGTTCCTGACTCGCACAAATTTCTTTTTAAAAACCCTGCTGCTGACCCAGAAACTATTTCACAGGGTCCAAAGGGAGTTAAGGCTTCCACTGCAAAAAAACCTAACCCCCTCTGACAGGGATTCAAGGGCACTGGATAGATGGGGAAAAAAAGGTTTACACATCTGCAACTTTGGCTATAAGGGCCTTAAACTGTCAATTTCATATGCTTAAGTATCAGCAACATGTCATGGGATTGCTTAAACAGAAAATGTTGTTAAATTCTGAATGTGCAGAAAACAAGGAAACGCAGGATTTATTGTATGCAGCAGAACAAGTTGGAAAGCATACTTTGCAATATGGTTTTGATTCTTTGGAGGCCTCCTGCAGGGCCGCAGTTGTGGGTTCTGTAATTAGGAATCTGCCTGATCATGTTAAAGTTAAATTACTAGATGCACCTTTGCAGCATACTACTTTGTTTGGTGTTAAGGTAGAAGAGGTGTTAAAAAAAATGGAGGACAAAGCTAAATCTATGCAAACTGTCAAAGAATTTTTACAAGTACAGCCACCCAGGTTTTGTAGACACTGGCCTACAAAAAAATGGTCCTTTCCTGTGTCACAAATTTGTCCTTTCCTGTGTCAGACAGACCTCAAAGGGGCAGAACCAGACGCCCGAGGGGTAGATCCCAAGCGCAAGGATCTTATAGGCCCAAGCAATGGGGTGCTTCTACCTCCAAAGCTGGAGAAGATATATATCACAAACATACAGAAAACAGTCACAATGACTTCCCCCTGCCAGCACCAAGCACTTATCTTCTGGCAGCACCCTTAGGGGGAAAATTAGCACTTTTTGCTCAAAATTGGCACACCATAACCCAGGACAAGTGGGTTCTAAACATAGTGTCACGAGGCAAACGGATGGCCAGATCTGCCAAAAAATCAATGGGCAGAGGCGCAAAAACAAGTCTCATCCCTCGTGGACATGGGGGGCATTCAACAAGTACCAGAGCAAGAGCAGGGACAAGGATTTTACTCGACTGTTCTTGGTACCCAGAAAGGACAAGGCCTGGAGGCCGATACTGGACCTATCTATTCTGAACACTTTCCTGGATATTCCAAAATTCAAAATGTTGACTTTGCAGCAGCTTCTGCCCATGTTGGGCAAGAATGCTTGGCTTGTGACTTTAGACCTAAAAGAGGCATACCTGCATGTTCCAATCAGACAATCATGCAGACGATACCAAAGATTCAAGGCTGGTTCAATGCATTACCAATTCTCTGCACTGCCCTTTGGCTTATCTACTGCGCCCAGGGTCTTTACAAAGTGCCTGGCACCAGTAATTGCATTCTGCAGACAGAGGAATACAAATATATCCTTACTTGGACAACTGTCTCATTCAAGCAGAGAACAAGGACATTCTTCTTCAACATCTGGCATTTGTTAAAAGACTTCTATCATGCCTAGGGTATACAGTCAACAAAAAGAAATTAAAACTAGTACCCTCACAAGAGATAACATTCATGGGTGCAGGCTTGAATACAACTGCCCAGATGGCTTATCTCACGCCAGACAAACAAAAGCAACTGACTACCTATTTCAAAATGCTGGCAACAAAGGCGTAGTTATCTGCAAGAAAAATTCTGCAGGCTTTGGGCTTCATGGCATCCTGCATCCTACTAATTCCATATGCAAGACTGCATATGAGGAAACTTCAATGGTACCTAAAAAGTGTTTAGACTCAACATTGCCCATTGCCACACCCTGGAAACAGTCATTAGTCTCATTCCCTGCCTGCAACAGGAGTTTCGATGGTGGGCAAAGGCTTGTCACCAGAACAAGGGACAGCCATTCACATTACCTCCAGCCAGGCAGACACTAACGACAGATGCATCAGATTATGCCTGGGGAGCCCACATGGCAGGAAGAGGCATTCAGGGCACATGGTCCTCAAACCAAATGCATCTACATATCAATCAAAAAGAGATGTTAGCTGTTCAAAATGCCCTGACAGCCTTCAAGGACCTACTTCATCCGGGACAACTACTGATAAAGACAGACAACACCACGGTCATGTGGTATATAAACAAGTAGGGGGGCACACATTCTTACCCCTTTGCAGACTAGCCATGACCTTGTGGGGCACAACTTTGACTTACCAAGTACATCTGCAGGCACAATTCCTGCCAGGAAAGGAAAATACTCTGGCAGACGAACTAAGCAGAAACCTCATGGATCCACAAGTCTTCAGCATGATAAGGAAATGGGGATGCCCGGACATAGATATATTTGCATCCCCTCTCAATTACCAACTAAAAAGATTCTGCACAAGGACTTATCACAGGCAAGCATGGAAAGTGGGCGCCCTATCTTTCAGCTGAAAAAAACTATCAATATATGCCTTTCCTCCACTGCCTGTCCTCCCCAAGGTGCTCCTAAAGTTCAGACAGGAGAAGCCAAAGATGATACTGATTGCCCCAGACTGGCCACGCCAGTACTGGTATCCAATACTAAGGAACTTATCTCTATACCCGGCTTGGACCTCAAATACCTCGACTACTGTCCCAGCAAAACAATCAGATCATGCACAGCCAACTCAGGACATTAAACTTGGCAGCATGGCGGATAATGTAGACATACAAAAAACACCTCTCAGTAAAGCTGTGATGGATGTCATTCTGGAAGCCAGAAGGCCTAGTACTAGAAAGTCTTATGCTGGAAAATGGAAGCGATTCTGTGCCTGGAACCAGGCACAAGGAACTGATACAGCGGTACCACATATTCCTCAGGTTTTGCAATACTTAACTGAGATGCTAGACAAAGGCCTATCTTTTTCATCTATTAAAATTCATGCCTCTGCCATTTCTGCTCATTACAATGCAGAGCCACCACTTTTTTCTCACCCTTTATTAGGGCAGTATCTCAGAGGAGCCAAAAATTTAAGGCCCCCAAGAAGACTACCAGTACCTGGTTGGGACCTCAACTATGTCTTGGAAAAGCTCACCCTGCCTCCTTTTGAGCCAGCTGCTACAGCTAATATGAAGTTTTTATCTTGGAAAACAGCTCTGCTCTTAGCAATTACTTCTGCAAGACGAGTTTCAGAGCTGCAGGCACTCATGGCTGTGGAACCTTTCATCATTTTTCATCCAGGCAGTCTCCCTGAGGACAAACCCAACATTTATGCCTAAAGTTGTGTCCAGTGTGGCTCTTAACCAAGCCATCCATCTGCCTACCTTTTACCCAAATCCACAGAACAAGGGGGAGAGAATTCTGCATTCTTTGGACGTACACAGACAGCTTAGATTCTACTTGGACAGAACTAAAGCTTTCAGGAAACCAGAGCAATTACTAGTGGCATATGCTGCAGGATCACAAGGAAAGCCTATCTCAAAGCAGACTATTTCTAAGTGGTTAGGCCATTGCATTCGTTTCTGCTACTTACACCATGACAAGCCAGTGCCTAAGGGCATTAGGCCTCATTCCACCAGAGCTGCAGCCACCTCAGCAGCCTTTCTCAGGGGAGTACCTACCACAGACATTTTAGAGGCGGCTACCTGGAGTTCAGTGCACACCTTTACAAAGCATTATCATCTGCCACTCTACTCTAAATCCAGGGCAGGCTTTGGGCAGGCTTTGCCACTGCAGTTCTGCAGGGCCTCATAGCCGCTCCTACTGCTGTCTAGTTCCAGCCTCCCAACCATAGCTTTGGGACTCCACCCATATGTAATGACTGCAACAGTGAAACACGAAGAACATAGTACAGTTGTGTACACTTACCATAAATGTGGATGTTAGAGTGTATTCACTGTTGCAAACGTCATGTCTGAATGGCCTTAAGACTAGTACACCTATAAGGTTAAAAAATTGAATAAGTAAATGGTAATGTAATACTGAAGGACACATTTCTATGGAAAAAATTCATCAGTTGCTTAGGAAAGATTATAACACTATGTTGCCCCCAGTTCCCATTCCATTCTTTCCAAACTGTCAGTTGTTACTTCCCCAAACCTTTATTTTCAGCATTCTTTATTAAATAAAACCAGGTATACTGTAGAGCCCAAGTTGATGAGTGGTGTGAAGCAAATGAAAACACTCATCTGTGTCAGCATGTCTGTCAGGACGTTTGTGTATATACTCGGATTAATTTGTATGCCAGCTTGTCTAATTGTGAAAATGTAAATACGTTTTTAAAATGTTGAATATTTCCCTGTTTATACAAAATGTTTAATGACTCTGTCAGTGTTTTGATACATTTCTAATTGCGCATGCTTATGAGGGAGAGTGTAAGGTACAAACTAAAATCAACTGATCAGTAAGGTGAAGTCATTAGAATGTGCCTGGTTGCTATGTGATTTTTGAACAAATGGGAGTAAAAGAAACTTTTTAAACAGCTGATTGTTATTTTTAAAATAAGATTAATTCATTAATGTGGGCTGTAAAAGAGACTGAAGTTACAGTGCTATGCAGTGGATACCCGAAAAAGAACTCATCAAAAACTGTAAGCCTACCTTTGCCCTGCTGTTATGTTTTAGATTAGATCAAGGAGCGTATTCTCTAGTTAAATTAGGAAAGTTTTGTTATTTAGATATTTTTCTAAAATGATGGACTTGTATCCTACAGCTTAATTTTACATTTCTGGTGATTGAATTCTGGTGTTTATTGAAAATTATTGATTTACATTCTTGTAATCATTTTACTTATTAAATGTTTTTCACTTTTTGTGGCTGGGCAGTCAGTGTATTCTTTAGAGTTTAGAGAGTGCTTATATCTATTTGATACCCCCCAGGTCACCTTGAATGCTTGGCTGCATCTAGTCATAGCTATCATTTATTTTGGTATTTCATTTTTAACACTTGATCGACCTTTGAAAGGCGTGTAGACCTGTCTGACTCTGGTGGCAATGTTTACCATTTCTACTGGGGAGGAATACAGCTGGAAATCTGTGTCAGGCTTCCCGTGTTAGTGTGTGTGAGATTTAAATTTGTTCTTGGTGTGAGTGAGTCAAAGGTCTTATATGGAACACATTGCTCTGAAGTGTACAATATGGGACTATGTTTGGGTGGCAGAGGTATATAGTCCATTCCCAGGAAATAGACCATGTTCCTGTTTGTGCTCTTAAGGAAATTGTGGAATTTCACTCTTTTGTGCTCTTGTTTTCTGTGATACTCCCTCGCTGGAGTCAGGGGTGGGGTGTCCGAGGAAAAATATACTTTTAAAAATGATCAAAACATGGTAGGTTCATGTTAAGGCACTTTAATCTTGCAGCAAGGAGACAAAAACGTGCTAATACAGAGTTTGTCTAACTAGAAACAGGAAATGCTTACATTTTTATACACTTTCTAATAAGACATTGCCTACCAAGCTGACGTAGTGAATCACAAGTTTTGTCATCATCATTTACTAATAATTGCTTTCATAAAATTCTGCTGATTTATCAATTTTTGTGAGAAACTTCCTAAGGAAAACAACGTGGCCTTGGCTACCACCGGTTAGATGCATGCAGTGTTAACATTCAAGGTACTATGGCTAATTCAAGCACAAAGCAAGTAGTTCATTTCTCTAACAATCCTTTGTCTACACTATCTCTAAACTTCTGCAGCTGCACATGTTCTCATACTTCGAACAGAGCTGATTGTTTAAGATCATTACATTTACAGGATATAGCATTGTTCATTTATTCTCTCCTGACCTAGCAGATAACCACCTGCTTCTCAAGTACATTTCCAAAAGGCATAAACATGAATATTGCTGTGCTAGTAATTACTAGGTCAGGGGGCATCTTGCAAGTTTCAGAAAGCACACTGCAGTTTCAAAAAGCATCTTTTGTCTCATATGAAACTCAGTTTATATAAACACAGTGCATATAAAATGGAATGAAAAACGTGTTAACTTATTTAGCTTCTAATTAGCATTAAGCATACACACATTAATACATATTTTTCTGACATTTCCCCCCTGTTAATACTTTTTAATTCTATTTTCAAAAAGAATAAACAGTTTGCTTCTTTTCCTAACCTCTTCCATTCAGGATTTGCAGTTAAGAAAGTCATTCAGTTTAAAACTTTATGAAAGTGTTTCACATTCTAACAGTTCTTCAAATTCAGTACTTTGGTACATAGTTTCAGAAACTGATATATCCATAAATTCTTTGACTAATTTTTTCATGCAAGGGATACCACAACAAATACAAGCTCCTATCAGGAGCAAACCCACACAAATGGCAATCAAGATGTTCATTAAGATGGAACCCCACCCCCCAAACAAATTCTGGAAAAAGTTCGTCAGAGGGTTTGGGCCTGGCTTGGTCATGGCCGACACTTGCTGTATCACCTCAAGGTGGTCATTTATTTCGTGCTGATGATCCGGTATATACGCACAGCACTCTTCTTTGATTAAAGCGCACTTACCACCCCTCGCCGCTAGGGTGAAGTCAAGAGCCATTCCGTTCTGGAGCACTACAGTTCTCATAACATTCAGTTCATCAGTTATCAGTTCAAGAGCAGAGAAAGTTGCATTACTCATTACTTCGAGAAGTTTTCGCAGCTCCCAAATCGATTTAACTGCACCATATGCAGGTAATATGCCTGCCCACGATATAACAGCATCACTCAAGTCCATGTGCGTCAGTTTGGTATTCACAGTATGATGGTCTTTCCAGCCCGCCTCTATCTGTCCAGCTGGATTTTCAGGCTTTTTAACAGCTTTTTTGGCCACGTATTTCGAATATTTCCCTGAGGCAAAACTGCAGTGTGTCATATGGCCGGGACCAGGTACCCCAAAAAACAACTGCCGGACCAATTCTCAGGTAACCATTTATATGCTTTTTTACCACACACAAAATAACAGTCCTCTGCCTTAGTAGTTACTTTGTTACGAAATGGCTGCCCTGCATGAAACATTTTTCTATCTGTTACAGATAACTGTTTAAAAAGTACAGGATTACGTTGCACTTGGTCAATAGTCTTATGCATGGACTCAAGAAATGAGTCATAATTTGAACAAGTTCCACCTATTTTGCTTTGGTATAACATTTATAATGTACAGTCACATTACACTTGCTCCAACCCACTTGAATTGTGTCATTCTTGTAAAAACATACAATTCCCTTTTGTGTCACAGGCAAATACAGTGCTACCTTACCATATAGCTACTGTGTCATAAGCCAGGTTTTCCCAGATGTCCTTCAAGGATGCATCTGCAGTCTTCACAAATGGGTTGTCCTGTCGTCAGGCAGCCCTTCGGTCGGCCGGATTCCAAAGTCTGGGTCTGGCTTCGGCTGGTTTCGCACTTCACCCGACGTCATTGCGGCAGTTTTTCGGGTATAAAGGCATCAGCCGACGCCATTTTCCTCCGTCTTTCTTGCCGCGTGGCGCCCGAAGCAGAAGCTGTTCGCAAGTGCCGGTCGGTCAGATCCAGAGATTACTACTACCGAATATTACTTCGAAGACTTCTAAAAAGCTAAGTACCCCGTTGGGGACTCTTTCTTGCCTCAGCCGATGTCAGAGAAAGTGAATAACTGTTTATCTTGTGGGAAACAAATACCTCATAAAGATTTCCACTCCTATTGCATACATTGTTTAGGCCCAGACCACGACGTAGCAGCTTATCTAGCCTGTGCTTCTTTTAACCGACGGACGCTTAGACGTCGGTCGGAGTTTGCTGAAGAGATTTTCGCCCGATTTTGCATATATTATGCCGTCGGATCCTCCGACTACAAAGTACCAAAAGCAAAGAAAGGACCGACACTCACGGTCCGGTTTCGGCGAAACTGCGGTTAAACAAACCGCGAGTGTCTCGGTTTCGGCCGAAACCGAGCAAGCGGTTCTTTCTTCAGCCGAAATCATGCCTTCTACCGAGGCCTCTTCTAACCTGGTAGAAACGGCTTCTGAAATCCAACCTTCTGTTGCGGTTTCACAGGATTTATCAGATACCATTCCCTGGATATTTCTACCCCTGCACGTGGAGCTGCTAGGCCTCCTGCAGCAATGTCTATTATGGCCTTTGCCAGGGCTAAAGCAGCCAAAGCATCAAAACGTGCCTGCCAAGCCCTCTCTCAGGCCCAGCACCAGCTCCCATATGCTTACTTTGGCTGAGGATCTCATCTCTTTAATTCGTGGAGCCCAGCCTCATCCAGACAGGGCCTCTCTCCCTCCTCCAGAAAAAAGGCCTAGAGCAGAGCCCCCTGAGCCAGTATCCACAGATGATTCCTCTGATGACTCAGAACATACAGACCCTCCTGAGGCTGCTTATTCTCCTTACGAAGACTCTGATGCTGAGGAGTCCATCCCTTCAGCCTCTCCTCCTGAGGAATTTTCCTTTGGGGAAACCTTGCATGCTATGAGGGAACAATTTCAGTGGCAGGGCCAAGATTTCTCAGACTCCAGAAAAAGGCTTAGGACCTTTCTACATTTGCCACAGCATAGGCCTTTAGCTATACCTCCAGTACTTTCTGTTGTTGATGATGCATTTAATGATGCTTGCACTGCTCCTGATTCATTACCTCCGGCTCCTGCTAAGCCCGATAGGTTCTACAGGGTCCCGGACACTCATCACCATTTATATAAGGCTCCTTTTGCAGATCCAGAGACTATCTCCCAGGGTCCTAAAGCTGTAACAGCTATTTCCACTAAAAACCCCCTCCCCTCTGAAAGGGAATCCAGGTCCTTAGAGAGATGGGGTAAAAAAGTTTACACCTCTGCTACTTTGTCAGCTAGAGCTTTGAACTGCCAATTTCATATGATTCAATACCAAGAGTTTATGCTTGACCAGTTGACTAAAAAGCTGTCTTCTGAAGAATCTTTAGATAAGAAATGTGTTCAAGAAATGGTACATAACATACAGCAGGTTAGTAACCATTCTTTAAAATGTGGCTATGATGCACTGGAGGCTTCCTTTAGATCAGCCATGACTGCCACAGTTATCAGGAGGCATGCATGGCTGAAAGAACAGGCATTACCAGACCATGTTAAATCAAAGCTTTTGGATGCACCTATGGACAAGGTCAGTTTATTTGGTTCCCTGCAACAGGTACTAAAAAAGATGGAAGAGAAGGCAAAATCTGTACAAACAGTGAAAGATTTCTTACAAGTTCAACCTCCAAGGTTTAGCAGGAACTGGCCCTCCAAGAATTGGTCCTTTCCAGACTCCTCTAGGGCACAAAGAGGCAGGAATAGGCCGAGAGGCAGAAACCAAACCAGGGGTGCCTACAGGGGACGCCAGTGGCAAGGTAACAACCAGCGAGGCACGGATGCAACCACCACCACTACAACAACTCAATCACAGTGACTTGGCGGTGGCACCGCCTACCAGGGAACAACTAGAAGCACCCTTAGGCGGAAAGCTAACCTTATTTTCAAAGAACTGGCATTGCATCACAAGAGAAAATGGATTTTGCAAACTATAGACCAAGGTTACAGGTTTCATTTCCATACTCTACCAATCCAAAGAGGAATGCCAAACCTGCCACCTACTCAAAGGACAGAAGCTCTAAAGCAAATATCTCAATTACTAAGAATGAGAGCTGTGGAAAAGGTACCACCTTTGGAGCAAGGAAAGGGATTTTACTCCAGACTCTTCCTGGTACCAAGAAAAGAAAACAAATGGAGGCCTATTCTAGACCTGTCCGCTTTAAACACATTCCTCATTGTTCCAAAATTCAAAATGCTGACCCTACAGCAGCTTCTTCCCATGCTGGGCAAGGAGTCTTGGCTGGTAACTCTAGATCTCAATGAGGCATACCTGCACGTCCCTATAAGACCAATTTGCAGAAGATACCTCAGATTTCTTGCAGGATCAGAGCATTATCAATTCTCAGCATTGCCCTTTGGCTTATCTACTGCGCCCAGAGTGTTCACGAAATGCCTGGCATCAGTAATCGCTCATTGCAGACTTCAGGGGATTCAAATCTTATCCCTACCTGGACGACTGCCTGATACAAGCGGACAACAAAATAAAACTAACAGAAGACCTACAGAGAGTCATTTACCTGCTGCAAGCCCTGGGATATACAGTCAATACAAAAAAGTCAAGGCTGATTCCATCCCAAAGAATAACCTTTCTGGGTGCAGAACTGGACACATCAAATCAAATGGCATCCCTAACTGCACAAAAGAAAGAGCACCTTCCTCTCTACTTCTTGGCATTAACAAAGCAGAGCCATCTAACTGCAAGAAAAGTGCTACAAGCTCTAGGCTTCATGGCATCCTGCATAATACTGGTCCCTCATGCCAGGCTACATATGAGAAAGCTGCAATGGTACCTAAAGAATTTATGGTCTCAGCACAAGCACAGCCTAGAAACCAAAATTCCAATGATCCCATGCCTGAAACAGGATTTCTTATGGTGGGCCCAGGCCTGTCAATCAAACACAGGACTGCCCTTCTGCAAAAGTCAACCAAGACAGACTATCACGACAGATGCCTCAGACCTCGGTTGGGGGGCACACATGATGGACAAGTGCATTCAAGGCCTATGGACTCAAGACCAGCTGCATCTGCACATAAATCTAAAAGAAATGATGGCAGTAAAATTGGCAATCCAGGCATTCAGACCTCTTCTCCAAGAAGGCCAGTTGATAAGGACAGACAACACCACAGTTATGTGGTACATCAACAAACAGGGAGGCACACACTCATACCCCCTATGCCGGCTGGCACTGGACCTATGGGATGTGGCTCTGAGCTACAACATTCAGTTACAGGCAGTTTATGTACCAGGGAAGGAAAACATTCTAGCAGACATATTAAGCAGAACTACAACAGATGCCCACGAATGGATGCTGCATCCGGACATTTTCAAAACCATCACAACAGAATGGGGATTACCACCAATAGACTTGTTTGCATCCCCATGCAATCACCAGTTGAAGAAATTCTGCACAAGGACTTACCACCCACTTGCTTGGAAGGTGGACTCCTTATCCTTCAGTTGGAAAAGCCTGACAGCATACGCATTCCCACCACTTCCTTTGATGCACAAGGTGCTTCTCAAGATCAAAGAGGAACGTCCGAGGATCATTCTGATAGCCCCAGACTGGCCAAGACAACATTGGTATCCACTGCTGAGGAGCATGTCCCGGGAATAAATATGGAAACTACCCCTGATCCCATCACTGCTGACTCGGAACAACTACAACATACTGCATCCAAACCTAAAAACTCTGCAGCTAACTGCCTGGAACATTACATAACAGCAATTAACCCAAATTTATCCCAAAGGGTTAAAGACATAATCCTGGAGGCTCGTAGACCTTCAACAAGAAAGAATTATGCAGCAAAATGGAAAAGATATCTCATCTGGAGTACTGCAAAGGGGCAGGATGTGACACTGGTGAACATAGCCAACATCCTGGAGTACTTGGCGGAGCTCTTCCATACAGGCCTGTCCTATTCCTCCATCAAGATACATGCATCAGCTATTTCAGCAGAATACAGCTTGAATCCTCCTGTCTTCTCAAGATCCTCTGCTCAGGCAGTTTCTGAGGGGAATTAAAAATGTAAAACCACCCAGGAAACCTCCATTGCCAGCATGGGACTTGAACTTTGTGCTAGAAAAGCTGACTCTTCCTCCTTTCGAGCCAGCAGCTACAGCAGAATTGCAATACTTATCCTGGAAGACTGCTTTCCTGCTGGCAATAACTTCAGCAAGAAGGGTCTCTGAACTACAGGCATTAATGGCAGTACAACCCTTCCTGATCTTCCATCAAGATAGTGTCCTTGAGAACAAATCCGACATTCATGCCTAAGGTGGTATCCAGAGTCTCTTTAAATCAGGCTATCCACCTTCCTACATTCTTCCCCAATCCACAGAACAGGGGAGAAAAGCTCTTACATACCTTGGATGTACACAGACAATTACGCTACTACCTGGACAGGACAAAGAACAATAGAAAAACTGACCAGCTTCTGGTAGCTTATGCAACAGGAAAAGAAGGAAAACCAATTTCTAAACAGACAATCTCCAAATGGATAGGAAATTGCATTAGATTTTGTTACTCCTACCATGGAAAGAAAACTCCAGAGAACATCAGGCCTCACTCCACAAGGGCCACAGCCACTACCACAGCTTTCTTACGAGGAGTGGCTACCAAGGACATTATAGAGGCTGCTACTTGGACCTCCGTGCATACATTTGCCAAGCATTATAACTTACCTCTATATTCTAGATCCCGTGCTGGTTTTGCCACTGCTGTTTTGCAAGGGATCCTGACTACACCATAATCTATTCTCATTTCCTCCTCCCCTAGCTTAGCTATGGTATTCTACCCATTTGTTAAGACTGCAGATGCATCCTTGAAGGACATAGTACAGTTTTGTACCTACCATAAATGTAGATGTCCGAGAGGAATGCATCTGCAGTCAGGATTACCCACCCTCCTTCCCCTCCGAGGTACTCCTAGGGTACTTACCAATCTTCAGCTAGCTTGGGGGGGGTCTATTATGGTGTATTTGTTTGTATATATGTACATACATGTTTATTTTGTGTGTTTGCTCTCTACTATTTGGAAACTTTGGCATTTATCCAAATTTAGCCAACTAAGAGGGCACCTGGCATCTGGGGCAAGAAACACTGAGGAAAATGGCGTCGGCTGATGCCTTTATACCCGAAGAACTGCCGCAATGACGTCGGGTGCAGTGCGACACAAACCGAAGCCAGACCCAGACTTTGGAATCCGGCCGACCGAAGGGCTGCCTGACGACAGGACAACCCATTTGTTAAGACTGCAGATGCATTCCTCTCGGACATCTACATTTATGGTAGGTACAAAACTGTACTTTCTCGTTGTACAACAATAACAAGGTTTTTGTCCAGTTCAAAGTTCTTAACCAGTTTACAGTGTGTCAAATGAATCCAGGATGCTCGCTCCGCAATCTTGACTGCAGTGGGTGTCGACAGTAGTACCTGGTACGGCCCTTCCCACTTCAGAGTACTCCAGTTTTTTCTCTTCACTATCTTCACCCAGACCCAGGTGCCTGGGGATACTGCTGCTTCCGATGTTTTCGTTTGTTCTTTATCTGAAACCGAATTTAACTGCAAAAGTTAAATCGCCTCATATACCCTGCAAGTGAACTGTCAGCCTCCTGCTCTGCAGACATGAGAGGTTTCCATTGAGGTGTATAATATGCCCTCCCAAACAGAACTTCAAAAGGAGTCAACCCTTTTGCATTTGGAACAGTTCTCATGCTCAACAGTGCCAGAGGTAAACAGTGCACCCAGTTCTTTTGTGTCTCACTAATCAATTTTCTAAGTTTATTCTTCAACACCCCATTATGCCTCTCTACTAATCCTGCAGATTGGGGGTGGTATGCACAATGGTTTTTCAACGATATCCCGAAATAGCGACTAAGTTGTTGTATAGTTTGATTTACAAAATGTGTGCCATTGTCACTATAAATCTTTTCCGGTATGCCAAATCTAGGAATAATTTCTTTAACAAGGACTTTTGCAACAGTAGCTGCATCTGGATTTTAGTTGGAAAAGCTTCCACCCATTTGGAAAACATATCTATAATGACAAGGCAGTACTTCTTATTTTCGCATTTGTTCAGTTTTATAAAATCCATGCAAATAGTATGAAATGGATACGGTGGTATAGGGAAACTCCCTTGCTTGGGTTTCAGTGCCCCTTGTGCATGATGCTTGTTACAAACATGGCATGCTGCACAAAAATTTTTTGTGTAATTAGTAAATCCTTACGTCGTAAACACTCTATTCACTAACTGTACCATCCCCCCTGTTGAGACATGGCTGTGCCTATGGCTCAACAAAGCTGCATATCTAAACAAGTTAGATGGTAAGATTGGTTTCTTTTCTTTGGAGATGTACAGTCCCTTTTCAAGGATTGCTCCTCGTTTTATCCACTTTTGTTTTTCTACATTTGTAGTAAGTGTCTGCATTGTTTTTAACATTTCTAAATCTAAAATCTCAGATGGTTGTAACTCTTCACTCAAAAGGAAAACTTCTGAAGCTGCTTGTTTTGCAGCTGTATCAGCCCTCACATTGCCTTTTGAAATTCTATCCTGTTGTTTGGTATGAGCTACGCATTTGCAAATAGCTACTTTCTGAGGTAACTGAATAGAGTCTAACAGATCTAAAATAAATTGTGCATGGTTAATTGGTTTACCAGTAGATGTTATCATTCCTCTATTTTTTCCACTTCTGCACAAAAACATGTACAGTAGGAAAAAGCATACTGACTGTCAGTAAAAATGTTTACTTTCTTGCCTTTTGCTAAGGTGCATGCCCTTGTCAAGGCAATCAATTCTGTTGCTTGTGCAGATAAGTTGTGTGGTAAAGACTTTGCTTCTAAAATCTCGGTATCAGAAACTACTGCATACCCCACTAGATTCTGTCCTGTAGGACCCCTTCTGCACGAGCCGTCCACATAGTATGTCACTTCGGCATCATCCAAGGGAACATCTGTAAGGTCTGTTCTAGGTAGTGTCTTTTGCTCAATCTCCTGCAATCAGCAGTGTGGTTTGCCATCTGCAGGGGTTGGGAGCAAGGTTGACGGATTCAAAGTTGTGCATCGTTCAATTGTCATATGAGGTTGGCTCAACAGTATAGTCATACAGGAAAGATGTCTAGCAGGAGAAAGATATGCTACTTTTTCTTGCAGTAAAATAATCGCGACTGCATGAGGCGCTCTCAATGTGAGAGGGTGGAACAATACTACTGAGGCTGAAGCCTGCACTGCCATTGCAGCTGTGACTACTGCTTGTACACAGTGGGGCAAGGATCGCGCCACTGGGTTTAACTGTGATGAATAGTAAGCTATGGGGCGTTTTCTCCCCATGCTGTTGTGTTAACACTGATGTCATATAACCTTGCTTACAGTCTACAGTTTGGAAAAATCGCTTATGATAGTTTGGTAATCCTAAAACTAAGGAAGAAGCTATCAGTTGTTTCAGTTTGCAGAAAGCTGATTCTGCTTCTGGTGTCCACTGTAATAAATCCTGTGCTGCCATCAGCTTTTTGAATATCAAATTAGTCAGCGGAGCAAACTCCAAAGCATAGTTTGGTATCCAACTCCGACAAAACTTAGTAGTACCCAGGAAGGACATCATTTCCTTCTTGGTAGTTGGTCTAGGTGCTTGTAATATTGCTGTTTTTCTGTCTTCATCTAATATTCTGCCTTCTTTGGATATTACATATCCCAGGTATTTAACCTGTTTTTTCCAAAGTTGCAGTTTGTTCTTGTTTACCTTGTGTCCTTGAGTAGCTAAAAATTGTAATAATGCTATGGTAGCCTCTCTGCATTCTTGCTGGGTGGGGGCTGCCAGCAGAATGTCATCTACATAAAGTAGAATCTGACTACCTTTCGGTGAGATAAATCCCACCAGGTTTCTTGCCATCTCTTGTGCGAATATCGTTGGACTTTCACAATATCCCTGTGGTAGTCTCGTATATGTATACCGTTTCCCTTGAAATGTAAATGCAAACCAATGTTGGCTGTCTGGGTGTATCGGTATTGAGAAAAATGCATTGCTAATATCTACCACAGAAAAATACTTCTGTTGAGGTTTCAAATCATTCAATAAAGTGTGTGGATCTGGCACCGTTGGTGCCCTGGGTATAACTGTGTCAGTTACAGCTTGTAAATCTTGGACCATACGCCATTCCCCATTTGCTTTCCTAACAGGAAATAAGGGTGTATTACACAGTGAATCAGGAGATTCTATTAAGACTCCTTCCTTAAGTAAAGCTGCTATTATAGGTTTGATCCCTATCTCTGCATCCTTCCTCAAGGGATACTGTCTCTTTTGAGGTCTAAATGCTGATTTTGGCGTAATAGTAACTGGTCCTGCTGTACGAATAAGTCCTACATCTGATTTCCCTGTTGACCAGAGAGTCTCTAATATGTCTCGTAAGGCTTTTTCCTCTTCCTCTAGTAAGAGTACTACTCAGCAATCCTCACTTGCCTGTGAGTGCACAGGTGTGTGTGTGTGTGTGTGTGTGTGTGTGTGTGTGTGTGTGTGTGTGTGTGTGTGTGTTATCCAATTCAATTTCTGCTTTTGTACCTTGTTCAGAGAGTTCTAACTCTGTCTGTTTTTCCCACCTTGTGACTCCTAGGTCTGCCCACTTCAAATTTCTATCTTTAGTTAAGCTTACATGTGGTAATCGATTAGATTTGTAAAGTGCTAAGAATTCCTGGGGCAATGAACATCTTACTACGCTGTTTCCTTCTGCGTCCCAGTACAAATTTCGTAATACTAACCTATTAGCATGGTTTCTAAACCGTTCTTGCTCCTATTCTTTATCAGGTCCTGGTCTATTACAGTAATATAGAGTGCAATGCAACAAATGCTGTTTATCAGTGTCAAGGGAGGGGGGATTTAATGATGGCTACATTCATCAGTTCTTCAGTTACTGCCCCTGGACCAGTTGTAACTAAGTCCTGGCTGTACCAATAAAATGTTTCACCCTCCAGTCGCACTACAAAAGTATCCATTTGTCGCTGTGCTTCCATACCCTGCATTGTTGGAACTACGGCTATGCCAGATATCTGCATTAAGTCTCTGCCCAAGAGATTTACTGGGCATTTTGCAGAAACAACAAGTTTGCTTTTCTGGGTCATCCCTGAAACAGGGTCAGTTATCGTTATGTTGTGGGAGAGTGGCTCCCGATACAGCTGTCCATTAGCTGCTTTCACTAATATGTAGTCCAGTGATTCTGAATTTTCTGGTAGTTTGGAAGGATGTATCAGGGTCCGTGAAGCCCCTGAGTCGCACAGAAATTTGACTTCCCTCCCCTCTACCAGAAGCGTAACTTCCGGTTTTGTGTCCGCTAAGTAGAGCTCTAAGCTCAATAATGCTAAGTCTAAAATTTCATTTTGTTCATCATTTATGAATTCATGTACATCCTCTATCCCTTCCATCACATCCTCTACTCTTGCTACCACATGTGCATTTGTCTTTTCCTGTTCATTCCTATCCAGTGATTCTTGACCATCATATAGTCATTCCTCACCCTCCTTATCTTCCGTGGTTACCTACTTATTTAGCCTGCAATCCCTTGCCAAATGTCCCTTTTTCCCGCATTTAAAACATTCACCCTTTTTCTTTCTCTTCAAAGTCTTCTGATCGTTTATCAGATTGTTTGTTTCCCTGGGTATTTTTCTTACTCTTCTTCCCAGTTTGTACTACAAAGACTTCTGACCTGTCTTCTGCTGCAAATACTTGAGTTTTCTTTTTCTTTTTGCTATTAAAATGCCTTTCGGCATGCCTTGCATATTCAAGTAATGACTGTAATCTTCTTATTCGATGATCTACCATGTGCTTTGTAATAAAGCTGCTAATGGGCGCAATACTGCCTTTTAAGAATGCATTCTTTAGCTGTTGCTCATATGGGGAATCGTGTTTGATCTTCAGGTACCTGCATTCCACAATGGTTATTAAAACATTCTAATAATCTGGCATAATATCTATCAACAGTTTCACCTTCTTTTTTATGCATTGATTAATGCAAGTCCAATCAGCCCTAGGCTTCCATTTCTCAGAGATTCGGTCCGTCAGACCTTTCACTCTGTTGTCCAGTTCTGCATTACTGTGTGGGAGTGGTCTAAGCTCTGCATCACGGGGATTCCAGTTGCCACTGATCATGTGCCAATTTGGACCTACAATTTGTCTAACTACTTTTTCTACTTCTTCTCCATTCAAATGGTAACTTAGCCTCATGCCCTGTAAGTCTTCTAAGAATTTTCTAAAATTAACTTTTGGATGGGGAATTCCCTCTGTGGCTTTCCGGATGTCTTCCGGTGTCCACGGTCTATATACTAGAAGAGTCAGATCCTGTCCTGCCTGTGGATTTGGTACTTCTATGAGTGGACATATCTCTTCCTCACTCGTAGCTTGTGAATTTCTATTCATTTCATATAATTCAATATCCCCTCTCAAGTTACGTGCTCGAGACCTGGTCTCGATAGGATCCCTGACAAACGGTTTTGATTTTGCAGGAACAGCTGGGTATAGCGGAGGTGGATCAGCTTGTCCACTCGCTTCATATTCCGGTAAAGGATGCGGAGGGGGCGAAGGAGGGGCTGTCGCTATTACCAAGTTATTATCTTCTTTATCGAAGAACATTGCTTTTGAATTTTTAATCTTTTGTTCCCTGCGATTTGCTTCCTCAAGCCACCTATGTGCCTGAGCGACTCCTAATTGCTGTTGCTTTTTTAGCTGACCTTTTGCGTCTGTTTTAAGTTGTCTAAGAAGTTTAATAAGTGAAGATTTATCAAATTTGTATTTATCAACCCATTTTGTATAATACTTAACATTATCGGCACGCTGTAATTGCATGCATTTCACGTCTTTGGTTAGGGGCGGGTCTCGGGAACTTTTCGTGCACTGATTTCCCATGTTGCCTTAGTTAAGCTAAAAATTGTTACTTAACCCTTTTTATCACGTGGTACCACGATTTTACACCTTTTCACAGTTTATCTAGAATAACTGTCTACCTATTCTATAACAAGACAGCAATCTTTTTGTCCCTGATCTACACATGCAAATCTCCCTGACAAAACAATACTGTAACAAGTCCCTGATCTAAAACAGAAAAAAGGTAAATTCCTCCTTACCTGACCCTCCGTGAGTTGATCCACCGGAACGTTGACTCGTCCTCCAATCCCAGATCAGAAACAGTGGCTGGCCTCTTTCGAACGACAATTCAGTCGGAGGTCTTTCAAAACAGAAGAGCCGATGTGGCTGCTTCTCCGTACGGGTACATGCCACCGGGCCCAATTCTGACCTAGGCCTAGAGTGAGTGGTACTTTCTGGTCTGAAGGACCAAACAGTCAAAGGAAAAATATACTTTAAAAATGATCAAAACACGGTAGGTTCAGGTTAAGGCACTTTAAACTTGCAGCAAGGAGACAAAAACGTGCTAATACAGAGTTTGTCTAACTAGAAACAGGAAATGCTTACATTTTTATACACTTTCTAATAAGACATTGCCTACCAAGCTGACGTAGTGAATCACAAGTTTTGTCATCATCATTTACTAATAATTGCTTTCATAAAATTCTGCTGATTTATCAATTTTTGTGAGAAACTTCCTAATGAAAACAACGTGGCCTTGGCTACCACCGGTTAGATGCATGCAATGTTACCATTCAAGGTACTATGGCTAATTCAAGCACAAAGCAAGCAGTTCATTTCTCTAACAATCCCTTTACACTATCTCTAAACTTCTGCAGCTGCACATATTCTCATACTTCGAGCAGAGCTGATTGTTTAAGATAATTACATTTACAGGATATAGCGTTGTTCATTTATTCTCTCCTGACCTTGCAGATAACCACCTGCTTCTCAAGTACATTTCCAAAAGGCATAAACATGAATATTGCTGTGCTAGCAATTACTAGGTCAGAGGGCATCTTGCAAGTTTCAGAAAGCACACTGCAGTTTCAAAAAGCATCTTTTCAGTCTCATATGAAACTCAATTTATATAAAAACAGTGCATATAAAATAGAATGAAAAACGTGTTAACTTATTTAGCTTCTAATTAGCATTAAGCATACACACATTAATACATATTTTTCTGACATGGGGATTGAGGCTCCTTAATTACTGATCCAGGTTTTAACTGGGGGACGTCACATTTATTGGTAGCAGTCTGGTGGGATATTAGGATAGAGACAAATGGTTTCCACTGTTAAAATCACAATGTACATTGTTTTAAAAATCAGAATCATGAAACCTGATCAGGGAGGAGATGCTCTTAAAAGTTGATGCTATAGATTACTCTTGTACCATGTTTCAAATGCTAGAGGATACTACCACATATTCCTTGATTTCTAAAAATGAAATCAATATCACCTACTATAAAATTGATTTAACCCTCAAAGATTTGTTAATAGATGGGAGCATCTCTGCCAAAATTTAATTCTTAGATAGACAAGCTTAGGGTACCATCCATTTTTGGGATCCCTACGACCCACAAAAATATAATGAATCCATCTCACAGGCCAGTAGTAGCAGCCACTGGATCAAAAACCCATCCTATAGCTTTTTACTTAGATAAATCTTGTAAATTTCTACTTCTTCTTTCGGCTTTTCCCAGTTAGGGGTCGCCACAGTGCATCACCTGTCCGCTCATGATTGGCAGTGGAGTTTTACAATGTCGAGTTGCCAGCCCAACGCCCAACCTTCCACAGAAGACACACACACACACACACACACACGCACACCTAGGGCCAATTTAGAGTGTCCAATCCACCTGCAGCATGTCTTTGGGATGTGGGAGGAAACTGGAGCACCCAGAGGAAACCCACATGACCACAGGGAGGACATGAAGACTCCGCACAGAAGGCACCCCAGCTGAGGATCGAACCAGAGAACCCCTTGCTGTGAGGCAACAATGCTAACCACTGCATCACCGTGGCCGCCCAAATCTTTGAAATTTGTTATGAATACACATGAGATTCTGGGGAGGTTGACCCCTGACATGATTATTGCAAACGTGTGCTTTTTGACTTTAGAGTATAGTTGATTTATTTTCCTCCATTTCCCAGGATGAAGGTTTAAACTTTTTCTATGACAGCCTTCTCAGCTTTGACTTACTGAAGGGTTAGGATGCAACTCTGAACTCATTAGAATTGTCCTGGAAAACAACTTCATAATTTTTGAAGGGAAAACCTTCCAACAGAGAAAAGGTGTCACGTTGGGAGCTGCTTACATCCCTATATATGTATGCGAACCTAGTCTTGTTAGGTTGGGAGAGTTTATTTTTAGTTCAACTTTTTTGATCATTCATTAAACTATATGTTGGATATTTGGATAATATCTTTATTGTATGGGATGGACCAGAAAATATAAGTGAATTCATTGATTTTCTTAGTAATGCTACTACATTCTTGAGTTTTATGCGTAACTACTACAAGTATAAAATTAGTTATTTAGACACCTGGATAGAAATTTATAAAGGAAACTTTAGGAGTCCACAGAAAACCAGCGTTTAGTAATTCATATTTGCCCTCCACAAGTGCACATCTTTCAAGCAGAAAAATGTCCATGCAACTAGAATGACCTCCCATTATGATGACCTTTTGGAAGAAATTAAATTCATTTCAGAGCTGTTCATTGAAAGAGGATGGCCTAGTGAGCTTGTAGCTGATGTTGCTCAAGAAGTAGTTGCAGGTTGGGAGAATATTTACTTATTTCCAGTTTGATGACCAGAGAGGTCCACTGGGCTCAAAGAGCCTGTTTTCAGTGGAGGCCCGGGGAGAAAAGCTCCAATAATACATAGTACAATAAATAAATACAAGCCACTGCTAGGTACAGCACCGAATACCCCCAAGGTTGAAAACAGTAACTGATAAAAATTTTCATAGCACTGTGGTTGTGGAGTTTAACTGTGCTGCACCTGGATTTAAGAACGTCATTAGTAAAAATCGGAATATTTGTATGAAAACAAAACTAAAATCCTTCCTAAATATCCATTGGCTATGCTCTTGTCATAACCCAGGTTAGCTCTCTTTTTTTTTCCATCAATATCTGACTCCTTAACAACCATTCTTTTTCTTCTCTTCTATATACTCTAACGAAGTATTTAATATTCTTTATCCTTTCTTTCTCTTTACCATCCTAGGTTTTTGATTTTACTCAAAAGTTAATACAACCTGTTTCAAAGTTATTGCATATGTTTTTTTTTTTTCTCTCTATTTTTGTATATTGATGTATATCTTGACATTGTTTAGTAGTATGTAGTGGAGCTTTTCTCCCCGGGCCTCCACTGAAAATGGACATATATCCAGTTGGACTAGCCCGGTAAACAAATGTAAAATAAATGTAAAATAAATAAATAAATAAATAAGATTTAACCTAGACCTAGTAGGTGTCTTGGGGACTTGACCCCAAGTTCGTCTTTAAAACATAGCAGAATCTGAAGAGCATATATGAAGGGAAACCTTACAATAAAACCAAGAAAAATAGTGGTGGTACTGTAAAATGTAACTGTGGGAAATGTCATTTTATTCTTGAAAGAGAAAATATTCTGGAAAATGCAGCCCACAGTAAAGTGTTCTTCAAGAAGGGGAATTATTGTAGTAATGGGATTATTTGTTTAGCAATCTGCAAAAAATTTGAATGCTTTTTATATAGAGAAAGCAGAACTTTGAAGAAACGAATTTCCGAGCATACCTGTAGTATAAAAACCAAGAACACAGTAATGCCTTATATAAGCATTCATTATTTAAAGGTACATATGACGTGGGTTAAATAACTGTTTCCATGAAGCCAGTTTTGAAGCGTAGAGCATCAAAGTTGTAGAAAGACATTTCTTTTCCCTATGCCCTTATGTAAATTGTTTCTAAACTCAGTGTCTAGTTGTCCTTTTAAATATTTTGATTTGCATATCTAATGACAAAACATAGTGTTGTTGTTTGTTTTTCGGCTTTTCCCGGTTAGGGGTCGCCACAGCGGAACTCCGGTCCATTAATGATTGGCAGTTGGTTTTTATGGTGTCTAGTTGCCAGCCCAATGCCCAACCGTCAACGCCCATTCAACGCATGTCTTTCGAACGCCCACTCGACCGCGGGGAGGACATGCAGACTCCACACAGAAGGCACTCCCAACCCAAGAATCGAACGGGAGAACCTCTTGCTGTGAGGTAACAATGCTACCGCTGCACCACCACAGAAGTACAATGACAAAACATAGTGTATATTACTTATTTTACTGCTGAGTATTTTATGTTATTCATACTAATTCATTATTTTGAACTGCAGTGGTGGTGCTGCGATAGCGTTTTCGCCTCACAGTAAGACGTTGTCCTGTTCAATTCTCAGCCAAAGCATCTTCTGTGTGGAGACATGCGTGAATGGGCGTACCTTCGTTGAAGGTTGTGTGTTAGAGCTGGCAACTCGGCACATAAAAATCTACTGCCAATCATTAGCGGACCGCAGTTCCGCTGTGGCAACCCCTAACCGGGAAAAGCCGAAAGACACAACAACATACTAATTCATTATTTAATATACAACATTCATTTATTTCAACACTTTAATGTTTTTTAGGGAACTATTTTAAAATAGCAGTGTACATTGTGATTTTATTAGTGGAAACCATTTGTCTATTATATCATTTGGTTATGGATAGTATGTTTCTTTAAGAGCAGATTTACACTTGTGGTGTGTATTCAAACCATTTTTAATTGATGGCACTATTTAATATGAATATTTTGTACTGAAGCTTCATTCTGATGAAGTCCTGTGGGTAACAGGAAAAAAGCACTTAATTTTCATTTTTTTTTTTAAATAATAAACATGATTTTGCACCATACTCTTAATTTCTTCATTTGTGTATAGCATACTTCCCTGCCTGGCCACCTGTTTCTCTGGTTTATTTGTTACTTTTTGGTGGCTTTGTCTTTTAACAGGTAATTTATTAAACCACACCAAGACTTTGGGATAATTAAACAGTGCACAGACATGCCATGGAGCCATTAGCAATTTGGGGGAGTTGCACCCTGGATACAACATAAAACATTGTTGTAATATCATGGGAATGGCTGTCCTTAAAATGCACAGGATATTGTTCTTTTTCTTGGATAAAAACGTAATGTCTCCCTCATGTTTATAACATGTTACTGCAAAAAAAATAAATAAAAGTAAATGGGCTTTGAAGCAGGTTTGCCTCTTAACTTTATCAGGCAAGAGCAATCACCTCCTTTGTCTACATTTTGCTGTTTAGGCAGGCACAGAATCTGTCATTTAGGCTCATGATGCATTTTTCAACGTTTCCAGGCTCAGCAGCATTGGCTTGTTTCCCTGATCTTAACTTGTCATGGTATCTCTTGGTGCCCAGAGTTATTCCATTACACCAGTAAACAATTGTGTCATTAGCTGATTGTACAGGACAAATGTGGTGGAGCAATAGTTTGAAATACCCAGTTACATTAACCCCTTTATTCTTCCTTAGAGCATTTTAAGACTTGATTCTGTACATACTGATTAAACAGAGATAAAGGCCTTCTTCCTGATGCAGTCTTTGTTGCTCTAAAAGAACCCTATGACAAAGTGAATCACACTCTCTCCTACTTAAATCCCTAGCTGCAGGCAGTGTTGGGCCCAACAAGCTGCCCTGTAGTTCAGATAATTCATAGCCAGTAGATACTTCAAAATACAAATGGGATCTGCAGCCTCTCTAGTTGTCCCCCATCTCTAAGGGAAGTCCCACAAGTCTACCCATCCCCATCTCCAAGGAAGGTCTCGCAGTGCTAAATCTTGTCTTCCATACTATTCTTTTCATAAACCACTCCCAGGAGCAGGTTTGCAGATTTCTGAAGGGCCAGGTAGGGACAAAAATGTTTTCACGCTAAGTGAAGACCAAAAAAAAAGGTCGGTCTTTGATGCAGAACAGCAGGCAGTTCCACATTGAACAGAAGTGGCTCTGCTTTGCGATTTATGATTGGCTCGTATACCGGCCAATCATAAATCTCAAAGCAGAGGCTGTTTCGCCAAGATTTTAACTGGCAGTCCGGGACTCGGGATTGGACTGTTGATATGGGGACAGTCCCGCTCAAATAGGGACGTCTGGCAACTCTGCCCAGGAGTAATGTATGCAGGTGAATTATTTAAAAAAAAAAAAAAAAAAAACTGATATACTACGGAGATTACTTGTAGTCTCAGAAAACAACCCACCAAACAAGTATAGTGGGTCCAGAAATAAAACCGTGCAAGAAACTTCTCTGTATGGAAGATTTTCAGTACATATATCTCTAGGTAATCACTGTATATATTAATCAGATCAGACAATAGTAGTAGAAGTAGTGAACTTAAACTCGTCTAAAGTAGAAAAATAAATAAAAATAAATGAATAAAATTCAAAAGTAATCCAAGCAAGGCAGTCTGTTTCCAGTTGAAAATCCTTTCAGTACACAGACAAGCGATCCAGGAAGGGATGTGAATTTAACATGTGTACCAATGACACTTTGTTTTACAGCACAATAAACCGCTCCCTTGCCTGACAAGTGTGTGTGTGTGTGTGTGTGTGTATATATATATATATATATATATATATATATATATATATATATATGTGTGTGTATATATATGTGTGTGTGTGTGTGTGTATACACACACATATATATATATATATATATATATATATATATATATATATATATATATATATTTTTTTTTTTAGAAAGTTTGTGAGGAAAGTATTTTGTTTTACTTAGATCGCTTCTCTGTGTACTTAATAAAGGATTTTCTACTGGAAACAAACTGCCTGCCTTGCTTGGATTACTTTCGAATACTTAGTAATTCTGTACAGATATGTATATATATATATATTTTTACTTAAGACGAGTTTAAGTTCGCTACTTCTACTACTATTGTCTGATCTAATTAATATACAGTGGTTAGAGATATATGGACTGAAAATCTTCCACACAGAAGTTTCTTGCACTGTTTTGCAGATAGGTTCATAGGTTGGTACTGGGCTATCTGCCCAAAGGCATATATTAGCCCAGCCACGTTGTGCGGTATTCACCGCCCCTTTTAGTAGTTCCCTAGACCCTTGTACTAGCAGCTAGTACCCTTGGCCCCTATCTAGTAGTGCTGTTGGTGTGATCCCCGGTGTGAACTTTCTGTTACCCATCCAGTCATCAAGGTTCCTCTTGAAGAGTGATAGTGAGGGGCTCTGTCTTGTGTATAGTAAGGGAAGTCTCTGCAAAGGGAATCTATCCCTCCAGCATGTTCTATTCATTGTTGTGTTGAGGTTTATATCCCTAGAGCGTGTAGCTCGAGTAGATTTGGTTTTGCTAAGATGGAGCATGTTCAACAATTCTGGGTTGGACATGGCTCTGTACATTTAGACAGAGATCGCCTCTGAGAAAGCGGTATGCAACAGAGAACAGTCTTAGCTTTTTCAATCGTGCTGCATAGGGCAACTGTTTGAGGCCAGTAATCCTCTTCAACTGCTGGAGATGTCTAGCCAGGTACATTCCAATTGGTGCATTGTACTGAATAATGGGTCCGATGAGGGAAGAGTAGAGGGGCACCATTATATCCTTAGATCTTGATGCGAACCCTTTCGTGATCAGATGGGTCACATAGAAGGATTTTCTAACCACTTTGGCAACATGGTTATCAAATGAAAGCTGACTATCTACTTGGGTCCCTAGATCCCTTCAGATTTCAGGGGATTACCTTCTATGTTGTAGTTTGCGGGTACTCTGTTTTTTCCAAAGGGGATTACTATATGACATTATTTTTACTGCCCTTCCGCAGATGTCTGGCATCCGCGGCGGTTTCCTGATGCCCTGCGTACATCAGAGTAAATACATCTGAGCAAAAGCAGCGAAAGCAAGATAGCCGATCTCTTTTATGTCTCGCGCTATGTTAAATGGGTTTAAAACAGATTAAAATAAACAGCGGACATCTAGCGGACATCTCCGTTCACCATTTTAAAACTATCATTAACTATCGTAAACTTAAAAAAACGTCATTTAACTTATGGTCTGCTAAAAAAGCTACTACAATGTTAAATGGGTTTAACATACGCATTTTTTTGCATTTAGCTTGAGACCATGGCTTTGACACCATGCATCAGTCTCATTTAGGCCCTCCTGAAGGATCTCCATGTCGGCCGGAGACTCTATTATAGCACCCAGTTTGCAGATGAATTATTTACAGATTTAGCCTCTCACCAGCTACTGTAATGGAACAAATAGAGCATGATTTGTCTTCTCAAAGTAACTGGCAGTATTGCACAGCCTAACAGTTTGTTTAAACAAAACAAAAAAAAAGAAGTCCTGCTTTTGCAACTCCACAGAAGGTCTCTAAATACACCAGCTCCTGGTCTCACAACCAAAGAGACTCCCTAGACACAGTTCCACACTACAGAAATACCAAGATCTGGTTAGAGCCCTTCTTAAATTTCCAGCATTATATTCAAGTCACAAAACTGAAAGATTTCCCGCTTTCTCTGTCCTGCAGTTAGGGCAGCAGTAGGGAAAGACGACCTTCTCTCCCTAACCAGAGTATTGAGACTCGCTTTTCACATCAGCTTCACAAAAAAGACGTGTTAGTACCAGCTGTTTCTAAAAACATCTGCAGATTCATCCTCTCACCTGAAAAGTAACATCACTGCCTCAGCTTAATGAAAGCCATGTGACTACCCATAATGCAAAGCTCTATACACTTACTGGTAACTCTAATATTCATGCTTGTTTGGAAAGAAGCTTCCTTTTTTCCCCTCAGAGACTACTAGAAAAGCCTTGCTTTCTTATAATGTCAGATCCCACTCCCTCTTCTCTTCACCTACATACACCTCTTGCCATCCTGAAACACACTGAGAAAATGTTCTCTGTACTCTCTCCTCAGTGTTTTAGCCATACCCAAAAGGTTAAAAACAATACTCTGTATTGAGAACCAAAAAGAGCTGAGGCACTGCTTCTACAAACAGATATTGTAAATATTTCATAAACAATGCTATCAGATAAGATACTGTCCTCCCCCTACATCCACTGAATACTTCACATATGCAGTCACTTTTACCAAATCACCACTGATTAACTGGCTGTGTACTACACAACTGTTATGCGCATAGTCTCTACCTCAAGGGTGTGTGTGTGTGTGTGTGTGTGTGTGTGTGTGTGTGTGTGTGTGTGTGTGTGTGTGCGCGCGCACACACTCTTCAGTAAGGTAGTGGCAACAAGACCCTTTGCTTCTGTTCTGCTTCTCACTAGCATAGCTTCACACACTGTCAGCTTTCCTAATTGACCACCTTCACATATTCCTGCTTCCCCATCTATGCATACTTCCCACTTGAGTCAGAATTCCATTCGTTATGTGAGCATCTTGTCTTTTACCCTTAGACTCTAAACTCTCTATGTAATACTCCTACATTAGGGATTCAGATGATTTCTGCACTCATTACAATCTTGTGTTACATCCCAGGTAACTGACAATCTCTAACTCCAACTCTGGCGCTTCCTTTTCTTTTCTAAATTAATGTCCCCGTTATGCACTCCTCCCATCTCTCAGTATTACACCTTTTAGGATTCTCATAGTTTTGATTGTAAATACCTTAAACTTCTTGGTAACATGATTTGTTTGCTATAGATTTTGTTTACTTTATTTACCATTTGAAAAGTACAGTGGTCCATGGACTCTATTCAGGTATGGCTTGAACCACAAAGTGACAAAGAATTTCAATACGCACAATTGAAAAAGCAAAACATGTAGTACTTAATACAGCAATGAAGCAGTTACACAATATTTTCTAACAATTGTACAATATGTTTAGGTAAAGAATGTAAGCATAATTGTAGACGGTCAGAAGTAACATACTTGGGCTCTAGCTTTGTTATACATATGCTGATGAACAAATATCAGTGTGTCACTATATTATTGTCAAAAAATAAGTGAAGTAAAATTGTCATGACTTGTCACTGTTATGTTGCTTATGTCTTATAAATACCTGACACGATTCACACCTAATTAGTTCAGTGTAGATTCAGTTACTTAGACATCATCGCACAGATAATTGCATGCCCTACTTATGTCTTTTAATATTTTTGCAAATTTTCTTACTTTGTTTCTTGCTTGTAAACCTCAGGTTGACCATGAAAGTGCTTCACCTACCTCAGCATTCTAGCCCAGTCAACAGATGGGCAAACTACTGAATGGATCACCATAAGCCTAGCCCTCAGAATTGAATATTCTGACCACTTTTATCAGTTTACTGTTATGGGTCACAGCTAACCAGGGCACTGCAGAACATCTAATGGACTTCCCTAGTTAACAGCACTTAAACTCAAAATTAATCAGTAAATTATACTTACACAAGTAGCTGTCACTGTTTACACTGGTATAGGGCGCGCGTATGTAGAGGCTGAACTCTAATAAATCGTAATCAGAGCTGTATCTATGAGAAAATGCATGTTGCATTACATGGTATAATTGTTAGTTGCAGCTACTGCACACTCATACATACATGTTCAGATGCACGCGAATGAGTACTGTTCACTGGATAGGCACAGCCAGGGTAGCTGATGGCAATAAATTATTTTGTTACTGCACAAAATGCAAAACAAAACACATACCAGTCAATGTAGGCTCCCTATTGACATACCAGTTAATTTAGTCTCCCTATTGAGATACCAACACTCAAAATGTCGAGTGCCAACAAAATGGTAAAAAAAAAAAGTCTGAAAACACAGGAGAAGAGAGAATTTTGAAAATCGCTCCTCCTCTTTAAATAATATATAAATATAAATATATATATATATATATATATATATATATATATATATATATATATATATATACACACACACACACACTTCTGGACGTGTATTTACCAACTGCGAGATTGCCGTACCTCTGAGAAAAGGGAATATTTTGAGAAATGGCATTTCAGAGTTGGTATATGCAAGTCTGATCATTTAGCCATGCAGTCTCCATATTTAAGGACTCAGTTTTGTGGGTCCCAACATTTCAAGCAATTTCCGTTAATTTATACTAATGTAAATAAAACAGTATGAAAAAACTGACATTACATTACTTTAATAAAAATAAAATTAAATCTAAAGTCAAAAATAGGATGGTGGGATATATTTGAAGTGAAGGACTCGCAGGTTGGAGGATATTTATCTTCTCAAACAAGCTATTAGTCATTTAAACAAGATTCATTCTTGTCCTCTCTGGACGCTGAAAACTGATGGACTTGGTTGCCTTGGTGCCTTTTTGTCTCAGTAGATAATCCTGCAAGCTCAAGTTCCTCTTCAGTCCCATAAACCTCTGCTGCCATGAGAAGTACCCCAGATCATTTTGTTGACATTTCAAGGGTTTGTTTTTCTGTGTCTTGGTGCAGACAAATGCTATAAATTTCTCTATTTTTACAACTGTAGCTGTAGAGACTTGCTTTACTAGTCAAGGACTTTTTTGATCATTCTTCCTGTTATTTTCACCCCTTAGTCCTTCCCGGCATTACCAAACTCACCTTATTTCTACATTACTGTATGCCTCTCCTTCCTTTATCAACATATCTAAAGCTAATCTGAAAAAACTAAATAATGCCTACCACAGTATAGCCAGATTTGCCACTGGCTCTCCATTCCAAACTCATCACTGTCATAACTTAAAGAAACTAAACTGGCTTGAACTCCCAAACCTAATACTCCTACAACAACTGATCATCACTTTTAAAATTCTACATTACCCCTCCAACACACCCATACTAAACAAAATCATCACTCCTTATAAAATACTCACTACACTCAGATCAGCCAACAAGCTTCTAGTTACCACATTGAAATCTCATAATAAATCAGGGATTCCCTATTTGCAAACACTATCGGTTCTTACTGGAATAAACTCCCAGCAGAGCTGACCTCCCTAGCCTCATGTCACCTTTTCAAAAAACAAATGAAAACTCACCTATTAATTCATTGGCTATGTCCGTGCTCCAATCCCGACTGAACTCAAGTACCTTATTACTCACTCTACTCTGCTCCTGAGTACTTTTGCTCCCCTGTACTAACTTTCACTGACTTCCACAGCCCCCTTTTCCGTACCATCACTCTTTTTCAAATTTCTGTTTGCATCCCCCTCTGACTTTCTGTTTTTTTCTGTCTCTTGCTCATTTTAGCTGAGCTCCTATTATACTGCTACATTTACATTTCATCAATATCTTTACCTCCTCCTCTCCTCCTACAACTGGCTATTCCCTTGACCTACTTAGTCTGTAATACTTGTACCTAATAATTACTGTACTTTTTCCTCTTTCAGTTTACTTTATTTTCTCCCTTTTCCTTAACAATAACTACATTTACTACCCTGTTTCTCTAGCAACCTGCATACTTAACACTGTATAATACATGTTTCTCTAGCAACCTGCATACTTAACACTGTATAATATTTAGTTTAGCAATACCTGTTTTTGTTGTCACGACCAGTTACTACTGATATTTTTTTAACTTTATTTTGTATTATCTAAGACTTGAGCTTATTCTCCTCATCCCCTTGTCTGAACTTTGTTTGTCATTTATTTAGACTAGTCCATGAAAACCATATATGTAATTGTTTTTCACCTGAGTACATTATGTTATTTGTTTGTTTGTTTTTATTTAGTTACTTCCTAATCTGTAGTGTCTTAGTCTGATAGTGGAGCTTTTCTCCTCGGGCCTCTGCTGAAAATGGACATGTATCCAGCCAGACTAGCCCGGTTAACAAATGTAAAATAAAATAAATAAATAAAATAAAGATTTCCTTTTAGAGCATTATTATTAATTGGTTACTCTTTTTTGGAGATTTGCCTTAGTTGTTCCACTTTCGGGTTCTAGTTTTAAAAAAAATTGTTCTGCATGTGGACCTAAAATTCCTCCCCCCCCCCCCCCCCCGATCCACATGATGTGTGTGGACTCTGACTGCTCTATTTGTAGGAAATTTAGTCCCAGAACTTTTCTCGAGTGGCACAGGGGCTGTAAAGATTAGACATCGGAGAACGAAAAAGCACTTTAAAGAAAGACAGACCTATCAGCCATCCAGAGAAAAAGAAGAGAAAGGGGATGAGTAAGATTCCCCCATGCTAAAGAAGTTGTCACCGGCCAGGGTACTGTGGACATTTGCTTCCTTTGTGCCCCAGACCACCTTCTTGGCTGTTCTTGTCAGGTCCTTGTCTCCTCCCAGGTATGAGTTTTCAGGGGTTGGCCTTTGATAAATTACATAGACACATGAGATCATTAAGGTCATATGTTTGGCACTTCAATCTCTTCAAAGCCTATATTACAAAGGGGATCACTCCCAGAGGATTGCGTATCAGAATACAGCCACTGGTCAGTGAGGCTGATGAAGAGTTAAACAGTGGGCAGCCATTCAGATACAAGCCACCATGGGTTTCGTTGAGGCCCTGGCTAAGTATCATGACAGAGTGATTGACCGGGAAATCAGTGAGGTCACCAAACTCTGTACTGGTGTACAAGAAATATGGAGGAAAAGCCTTTTTTGTAAGAAACTTAAAGTAGCCAGTGACCTAACAAATCTTGAGGAACAACTCAAATCGAAGAAAGTTCAAAAATTTCAAAGAGATCAGATGGATTATCAGGGTGGCAACCCTTTTAGTAGCAATAAACAGGTTAGATTTGAACATTGGCAAACTAGAACCCCAAAACGTAAAAGACCCAGGTCTATTCTTAAAAAGCGTCCAGCTGAGACAGGATCATCTACCAATGATCTTTCGTCTTACACAGATACGGACATGCATCATGCAACGGTGCATCATGCAACGGACATGCATGATGCACCAGATTCACCGACCCCCAAAAATTATACAGTTTTCAGTCCCTTTAGGTCAAAATATAAGCGAGCAGGCAGGAAACACCATAAAAATCAACAATATATAAGGGCTTTTGAAACTGGTAACACAGAAATAAATGAAAATGTTTTGAACATTTCAGATGATAGTTTGACAACAATACACATGTCTATTCTGAATAAAGGTTTGACTTTTATCCCTGTTTTTTTCATTACTGAAGACATTTTAGCACAAGATATTATGACTTTTTGTAGAACATAAAAGTTGCAATTTGGTGACTCTAATGATGGTGGTGATAGAGATGCATTTATATATCACAAGTCCAGGTGTATGCCTCCTATGCATCCTATAGTGCATCAATTCCAGAACAGTGTTCTTAAAGATCTGCATTATCATAGTTCTGGGATTTCTTGTAAACCAAATAATCTCAAAGATCGAAAGAAATGCACTGGTTGAATTACAGAACAACAAGGATATTGTCATCTTATCTGCGGACAAAGGTGGGGCTTGTAGTAGTGATGAACTGGCAACAATATGATAAAGAGGCTAAAAGACAACTCCAAGATGGGCGTTATTTGGAAATGCCTATCAACCCCACATTCAGATTTAAGAAGCAAATAGATGAATTCCTGTTACAAGCTAGGGAGGAAGGCATCATCACTGCCAGTCATGCAGCAACTTACGATTCGTGATCCCACTAGTCAGTACATTTACTTTTTTGCCAAAAATACATAAAGATCCTTTTCATCCACCTGGAAGACCAATAGTGTCAGAGGCTACTTTACAGAACCACTGTCTATATTCCTTACTAAACATCTGAAGCCCTTATTACAGTGGGTATGCTCACGTTTACAAGATACTACGGAATTTCTCAGAATTATTTCAGAAATTCAGCTTGAACCAGAATGGCTTATGTGCACACTTGATGTTAGTACTTTATATACCAACATCCCTCATGGGTCTGGGCAGGAAGTCATTGAGTATTGATTATGTAAATCCAAATTGTACCAGCCAGGGTTCAACACATTCCTCATAGGCCTGACAGAACATGTCCTAACCAACAACGTCTTTTTCTACCAGGATATATGTTACTGGCAAACTAAAGGCACAGCAACCTGTATCTAGATGAAATAGACATCTGGAGACGGTATTTTGGATGATTGCTGGATGGTATGTAGGACGGATGTGGAATATCTGATGGAGTTTATTAACTACCTTAATGAGAACAAATGGGATTTATACTTCACAGTCAATTATGATGTGGATACCATCATGTTTCTTGATGCTACCATTACCGGATCACCAGATAATACTTTAAGTACGAAGGTGTTCCGGAAATATCCACAATATAACACCATCCTCCATGCATCCAGCTTTCATCCTCCACATATAGCTAAAAATATCCCCAAATCTCATATTAGAATGAGACGGATCTGCCCTCAAGAATCCACTTTTCAGGAACACAGACCTGATCTGACACACAAATTTAAGTCCAGGGGATATCGCATGGGACATGTTCTGCAGGCCAGTAATTGGTCCAACACACTAAAGAGAGATGACCTTTTGGTGTACAAGAAACGTGAAGAACAGACTTCAGATCCTATTAGATTTGTCACAACATATGGCAGGAATTCTGATGCACTCATCACTAGTGTACACAGGCATTGGAATATTTTACATTGTGATCTGAATTTAGTAAATATGCTACCAGACAGGTGCTAGTTTCCTTTTCGTAAGGGTAGGAACCTTGCTTCTTTTTTTAGTCACTACAAACATTCACACTTAAGAACACTGTATCAGGAGATACAAACCACTATTTCAGGTGAAACACTCGCAGGATGCTTCCCATTCGGCTATTGTACTCATTGTAACAAAATATTTAAATCAAAACAATTCACCAGTAAAAATTGTGATATTGTTTATGATGTGAAATTTTTTGCCAGTTGTAGTAGTGAATGGCTAATTTATTTAGCCACATGTTGCGGCTCTTTTTACATTTGCCAAACATCACTTCCGCTTAGTCTGAGGGTCTCTGAGCATATGATTGACATTAAAAATAAAAAATCCAGAAGTGCATTATATAAGTATTGTATAACACATACATCTGCTAGGTTTATGTTTATGATAATTGATATAGTTCAAGGGAATAAATCAAACAAAACAGGGTTGCATTCCATTCTGGACTCTAAAGAGAAGAAATGGATTGTCAAATTAGGTGGGTTGTTCCCACCTGGACTAAATGAGCAATTTTAGAGCAGCCAATGGGGATTTGTATGGTTTTGTATGCAGGTATATAAGACAAATGGATATGTATTTGACTTCACACTGATGAAGGCTGTGCTGGTTACCAGCCGAAACTGGTTTGGTTATTCGTTTTAATACTGAAATAATAAATATTATTTGATTCTAGTCTTACTGTTTTGCTGGCTCAATATTTTTTCTGCTTGAGTTTTCAGGTACCACAGTCTTTTCCCCGAGGAGAATAGGGAGCTTCTACTTGGAGATTGAGCTCTCTAGGCTGATGTCTTCCTGACAAACGTCCACTACATCCCTACATTTGTACAGATCTGTGAGGAGCCCTATTCGGCTTGATTGGGAACACATGATAATGGCCTTGATGGCCTTTGTGAAGGCCAAGTACAGCATGGTATCATCTTAGCTCTCTGTGTGCCTAGAGTTGCTTAGAAAGAGAGACATTTTACTTTCAGTTCCTCCTCCAGGCTCTATTTTGGCACAGTAGTATTGAAACTAGTACTTTAGCCTGTGGCCAGTTCCATTGACAATGAAACGTCCCCTTTCTTCGATGCCAGTGCCCCCTGTTTTTTGATGGATTCCTTGTACCAGGTCAAAGGGTTCAGTGCCAGTTTGTTGGTGTCAACTCCAATTCTGACTTGGCAAAGCCATCCTCAATGTCAATGCTGTTGGTGTTTAGCCCTTCAGTGCTAAAACCTTCCAGATTGACTTCGGCCCTGGAGTCTTCAGTGCTGATGATGTCAGTGCTAACAGTCTCAGGCCTGAATCCATTGTGGAGCTCTTCATGCAACAGGAGCTGAGATGGGTTGTTTGCAAGGCTACAGGCCCCTTTGTTTCCTTGCTTAGGCACCATTAAAACAGAAGCTTTGGCTGAGCATCATTTATGTTCCCAGGAGACTTGATAGGCCCAGAGGTGCCTTCTTCTCTGGAGAGCTCAGATGTCTCCCCTCTGATCCTTACAAAGAAGCAGCAGTGTAAGAAGAAACACTCTGGCTCCCTTCTGAGTGTCCCTCCCCAGACACAGATCATGACAAAGAACAGTTTTCTCCAAAATTTCCCCAACCCAAAGACATCTCATTTGGTGAAGTTTAGAGAGGATGATCAGAGGGATTCCTGGCCAATTTACCTCACTTCATGGGAGGACCAGATTTTTGCAGGAGGCCTGTAGGTCCTCTATCCTAGTAGACAGGGTAGTGCCACTCCTTCATAAGTTTTTAGACATGGTGTGCTCCAAAGTTTAAAAGGAGCCAGGTGTGGCTGAGCATATTCTTCATAAGCTGGAAAGGGTGCTGTAGACTCCCAAAGATTGGCAGCAGTAAGGGACCATTTTGTAGGTTCCAGGTCCCCTTCATAAGATCATACCGTAGATAATTTGAGGGGGACCCATGCATGGGATAAAGCATGTTAAGAGTTGCATCTGTCCATTAGTAGTACAGAGAACAGTCCTGGGCTACATTTTCTGTTTCCCATCCATTTGCACTTGAAAGTGGACAAGGATAAATTTTGTTTTATGTGGATGAGGAGTTCCATAGCAGCAGTATCTTTGTGATATGTTGCCCTTTGCTCTCTCAAGACAAACAACTGCTGAAAATATATAAACCAAAAAAGTATTGGGCATTGTTTTATGTTTATGGGGTGTCTGTTCCATAGCAGCAGTGTCCTCTAAGAAGTATTTCTCTCCCTCCAAACAGTTCTATTGATGTTGCAGAAGAGGTTTAGATCCCTAGACCAGTATTTCTGCTGCCATGTGACTTGCTGATGTGCAGTAAATCCTTTGGTAATGGGTCAGAGGGTACCTTAAAAAAATTACCAGTAGAAGAGATTACTGCTGCTGCTTCATTGTCAGCCTTTCATACATTTACTAAGCAGTACAATTTAGATGCTTCTCTCTTCATAAGTAGAGTTTCCTCTGCCGTTACTGTTCTAACAGGCTTACTGTCTTAGGCAACCCAAGGTCTGCTGAGGATTCTGTCCACCAGTTTCCAGAAATCAGACAAGACCAAAGTACATTTGTAAGTTATGTACTTACCAAAATATTAGATCTATCTAGTCTCTGTCTGAGGGATCACTACAGAATACCAAAATTCCACAATCCCGTGACTCTAAATCCTGAGGACCAGAATCTCGAGATTGCGGAATCTCAAAAGTAGTGAATGGGGATCGTCGTACAGTGCAGAACAGGAACTTTGCCATTCACTCCACTGTGGTGCAATCTCTGAGTTGGTATATTTAAGTTGCCGGGTGTGGGGGGGGGGGGTGTTAGAATAGTTTGTTGGATGTTTTACCTTTTTTTTTTTTTTTTTTTTTGAGATTCCGCAATCTCGAGATTCTGTTCCTTGGGATTTAGAGTCTCGAGGTTGTGGAATTTCGGTATTCTGTAGTGATACCCTGTCTGAACACTGGAATGACCCACTCGACCTTCCCCTCTCCATATGTTCACTTCAGAAGGGATCTGCAGGAACATCAGAGGCCTGTTTTTTATTCTGGTTCCCAGTGGTGTAATGTTATGATTTTAGTCCACTTATACTTCAAGAGTAAGCTAGTCATTCGTCATCACACGGTCCAGAATACTTTTCAGGAAAGCAGGGGTTTATGGGACAGGGAAGGAGCATGAGCTTCCAGGAACGTCGTTGCCAAAAAGAAGGTGCCCTGACGAGACCAGGTAATCTGACATTTGGATAAGTACATAACAAGTTTTATGCATGTTACTAAACCTGTACATCACTAGTTCACATCTTTTCACATCTTTTGGTCTACATATGTCCTCAGTAACTGCTTTAATGCAGCCTGGCATACTGCCCTGTGTGTTCCCTCGAATGGCGGTAGATTGCATAGCTTGAAAAATTATTCAAGAATGAATTCTACTAAGTGAGCTCTTGTCATTCACCACTCAGTAGTTTCTTTCTTTGCAGCTGTGTTAAGACAAATTTTCTAGTAATGTGGATGTAACAGTGAGACTTTTTACAAGTTGTAATACCTTGGCAGCTTAGAAATGCTTAGAAATGCATTGCACTGTAGCATAAAATGTTAACAGTATCAGGCATCAAGAAGAGCAAACTAAGGAGTTGAAAAGCTGTACATTAATTGTGCTGCTGTCAGATTTGTAATAGTGCATCTTGTGTGAATTGATCAAATGTTTTATACCAAGCTGGTGACTTCTGCGCAAGTCAACAGATGGATTCAGGATTTTCTGAACCAGCTGGAAGGGACAGGGTAAAAAGGAGAGATAACTGCATAAATGGTAGCTCCTAGAATCAGTTGGATGCTGTAAACCTGTGGTCTTTGGTCAGCATCTTCATCTATTTATATACTAGTATTTATGTCTGTGACGTTAGGCTGTGCTTACTTAGTTCCCCTCTGGATTGTTGCACTGTCAAATTTACGTGTTTTGTGAAATGAAATAATATAATCTGTTATTTTTATGGCACCGTATTTCATAAGCACAGTGAATTCTATAGCCAAGTACACTTTATTACAGAAATTTGTATCCAATGCAGGGGTCGATCATATCTAGATAAGCACTCCCTTCATTCATGCTGGAGTATGAGAAGACATATTTAAGGGAATTTAATTGAACTTTCTCAGGCTGTGTTCCTAATGTTTATAAGGTCAGCCACTGGATTGTCCTCTTAAAGGAGTATCACAAACTTCACTCATTTTGCTGAAATATGTCTGTATTATTTTTGTCATTTACAACTATGGTCCTTCTATATATTTATGCACTTTTACTATTTTGTTGCATGAATAATCTGAAATTAGATGTGCATCTTACTGAAATAAGCCCAGATGTTTTGGTGTGCATGCTACATTTTCTACCAGTTCTTTGTTTTTGTAGTTACTTTAGCTGAACTGCAGTTGGCTGAGTGTTTTTTAGCCCTTGTTGTACATTAGTATTATTTTTTTCTAAAGTCCCTCAGTCTTCGCTTTCTTAACACAGTTGCACCAAGAATTATTTTCTTTCTGCTGCTGTAGCTGTCTAAGTTGCTTGATAAGTGCCAGAACTACCTTTGATTTCATGCTTTCCTCCTACAAAAAAATCTTTAAAACCACTACTGTGACCACTGCTGCATTAGCATTTATTCCAGCATGATACAGTTTGTGTTTAATGTGGGAAAATTGATACATAAAAGGTTTAATAGTGCCCCTTAAATGCCTTGTGCCAGCTGCTGGAGCTACGTTAAATATCCATTGGTTTGTTTTGTAATAATCCTAAGCTTGTCTTGTAATAATCTAAAACAGTTCTTCATTTGTATGAATAAACATTTTGTGGGCAGCTGAGTCAGCCATTTCATTGTTTTACATTATAACATGCTGACAAGAACAATTGGTATGTTTTATTTTATTTGCCTTTTTAATTACTGGATAAGAATGTGGACCATATGTGGCTAATTTCAGGCTTCACCCATGCCAGTACTTCTTAGAAGTGAAACAGGCACATCAAGAGAAAATAGTGAACAGTACGTGTAAGGGTGATATTTGAAGCAAGTAACACTTCAGTGATAAAACATGCATAGTGTATTTACACCGAAGTTTACTTTCAAGCAACAGAAAACTGAGAAGGTGTGTAGTGGGAGTCACTTGGCTTCAGGCAGAGATCCGACAGATGGGGGCTTGTAATCTGCTGCTTGAATCAGACTTGTTTTGATACATGTGTGCCATCAGGGAAAATGTTTTCCAGATGGTAATTGAAAAATATGAAAAGCTGTTGACTGAAGAATATGAAAAGGCACTACCTGTGTAGTTTTGGGTTTGATGGGTCTTGAGATAGATAGGTAGAGGGCCTAAGATTGTGAGCAGATACCAGAAAATGGATTCTGAAGCTGAGAAGGGAGTACTAGCTTCTGTATATCTGTCTATCTGAAGACAGCAGAAGAGAGGGATTGTTTTAATTTTTGTGGCACTAAAGGTATTAAGTTCATCCTGGCACTTGATAGCTTAAAAGGCTCAATGCTTTTCTGCAAATATATCTTCTATTTAATGTGAAGATTATTTAAAAAATGTTTCGTAAACTTCCCATATCATTTTCCTTTAGCCTGTACTAACATCAGTGGAACCTTGCATATAAATACATTATAGATATAAATGGATGTAAGCTTGCTCATGTCCTGTGGTACATCCATTAATGTCTATGGATGTACTCGCACACTAACCCACTAGCGATGTCACTGCTCCAGAGGCTAAAGTAAAATTTTAACTTCTGGGACTTTAAGGTGATAAAATTGAATGTTACTGCGGATTTATTTAAAATGTCCATTAAATATATTTGGCCAGATGTCGTCATGGATATTTTTTTTCCTGGATGCACCACTTATTGCGGTGTTAAACATAAGTGAATTATTGCTACTGTACATTTTAAGTAAAAAGGTCTTGTAGTGGAAGCTTGTCATTAGGAGAGCTTCATCCTGCTATTACTTATTTTTTTTTTTTTTTTGGTCAATAAGTTTGAAGCGTTTTTTTTTTTCAAATGAATGTGAGATTTTCATTTTTGTGATACCAATAATTACATCCGACTGTATATAAAGAAAAAGAAAATGTGAGCAGCGTACTAGCACTGTACTGCTGTCGAAACAAAAGCACGTACTTTTGACCAACAAATATAAAACTGTGCTTGCACAGATTTCTTGCTATGTTTTTGTACTGCTAATAAACAGGGTGCAAACCAACTGAGCAAGCTTCTTCCACCACCACCCACACTAACTTCTTTACATACTTGGTTGTTTACTAATACTAAACATGATTTAATTTCCACTTGCTTTGTAGAAATACGGCATTTACCTTGTGTACATGGTAGCAGGCAGCCATCAAAGGTGCATTGAAGATTGAATCCCATCTCCTGTGCACAGTTCTGTAGTGTTGATGTTTTTTAATGCATGGAGAACTTGTGTAAGAATGGTGCACTGGAAATTTTCCATAAGACATGATGCCTGCCACTGCTTTTCATCTAGTCAGTGTTCTAGCTCTGTGGCACGATTTTTTTTTTTATGGAAAAGTCTTCTGGCTAATTCCCATCTTTCATCTCCTTGCCTTAAAACCCGCATTTGTGCAGTTTTGCCCTTGTATACTACTCAGACAAGCTCCTCGTGGTGTCCTGCAGAGTACTACAAGCAGCAGAGCGACAAAAGAGAGACTTTCAATGGATACAAGTATTTTGTTCTCTGCATTTTCTCCTGTGACTGCTCGTTTCACCAAAAAAGCGATTTTCTAGCATTTCTGAGCTTTAAAAAATTTTCCTTGCTGCATAATGACTGTTTTATTACTGTTCGCACTTTTTAAAGTCGTTTAAGTTCATTTTTGTGTTTAGTGTAGTGCGCTAGCCTGTTAGCATTTAAAGTGTTTTTTGTGAAAGTTTAGTGTATTTTTTGCCAAAACCCTTTTCTAAGCTAGTCTAGTCCAGTTTTCAGGTTCTGCTGAATTCTGGACTGTGGTTAAGTTCCTGTGTTGCCCATATCCTTACTTAGATAGGAGGACGTTTCTCTGTTCACCAGTGAGAGTGGGGCGCTTTGAGCAGCCTATCTGTCCCTGGAGGAGTGGTCTCAGCCCAGCAACTAGTAGTTTATTGGCCGTTTTGGGCTAATTTTCTATCTCTTTCATCTCCCTGCCTTAAAACCTGCATTTGCGCACCGCGTAGTGCCAGTTAGCTTGGGTTAAATTATTCCAGGCTCCACAAAGTCTGCTCTTCATTTTTTCCCTTAGAACTAGTCAAACTCTCAAATAAAGCACTCTAACTTTCCTTTTACAGCCCAGCACTTGCTCCAAGCTCTCAGTAAGCACTAATAAATGCTAACACTTCACCTCCCCTTTACTATACAGTAGTATAAGGTTCCCTATTCGTCCCTACCGGACAATCAGAAAAACAGTTCATTTACCCATACAGGCATGTCCAAAGGGCAGTTTCAGGTATACTGTCCGGGTGAATCTGGGAATCTTGAGGCAATGTTACAATTGCCTTATGTACACATACAACCCTCTCCTACCAACCAACACAAATGTATGAGAGAGATGCAACTATACAGCCAAACTGGAGGCCAAGCTCTCTCAACCCAAGGCCGGAACAGCCAGTTAGGAGGAGAAGGGAAACACTTAACACCACACTTCCAGTCTCACATACACCAGTCATACATGCACCAGCAAACAATACACATAAATACACGAAAACATACTTGGAGGCTCTAAATAAAAATCTGCCTAAGCAGCAGAGACCTCCAAAGCAGACATCCAAGCAACCTCCACCCTCAAACAACAACCGCATACTTCAGAGTCAGTGTGCCACACAACCACAGCCCTTAAGGCTTAACAACACGCCCAATACACTAGTAATAGGTGACTCTATTGTCAGGCACACTGACGTTCCACTCACTAGACTGAACAAGGAGAAGGTTACTGTAAGCTGCCTGTCTGGTGCCAGGATCCGCCACATAACACAAGCACTCAGGTCACTCCAAAACAAATACAAATATGACTCTGTCATTGTACATGTTGGTGTGAACGACCTGAGACGTACCTCCCTGGAGTACATGAAAAGAGACATAAAGGAGCTCTCTGATCATGTAGCCCAGGCCGGTATGACCCTGACCCTCACCAAGAATGATGCCACAATACAAAGAAAAAATCATCAGTTTTAACAATTGGCTAAGCTATTGGTGTCATTCAAAGGGGATCCAGTGTCTGTCAGCCTGGGACGACATGCTCAACAAGCCATGCTGCTTCGCTAGAGATGGCTTGCACCTGTCGCCCTTAGGCTTTCAAATACTGGCCAAGGCTCTTGCCACCCCCGTAGTGCCTTTTTTAGGCAAGGCTCAAAAGACAAACCCACCTCCCTAAACAACACAAGTAACCAAAAACTGAGGGTAATGCTACTCAATGCCAGAAGTCTAAACCTCAAAATACACGCACTCGAGGCACTCCTTAGCATGGAAAAAAATCAATATCTGTGCAGTAACAGAAACCTGGTTCAAGGCTCCAGAGAGCACCCCAGCACTACCAGGATACAACTCATACCATACCTTTTGGCCTCAGAACCCAGATCGAAATACAAAAGGAGGGGGTGTATCCATTTTCATAAAGGATACCCACACCTCCAGGTTAGTAGCACAGCACGTGGCCTCTGAGACCATCCATGTGCAACTAACGGTGGGCAAAGCTGCTTTTCAGATCATAGCTTGCTACAACTACCTTGTCTCAGGACCCCCACTCAGCATTCCTGAGAACAGTGGAAAATATAAAGGTCCTACCAAACACCATGTTGTTGGGAGATTTCAACTACCCAAACATTGACTGGGACAACTACTCAAGTACAAACTCCTTTGCCCAACGTTTCCTAGAGTTTATAAATTCAAGCGAACTGGAACAGCTGGTCACCATGCCCACAAGAGGCGACAACATATTGGACCTGATCATCACAAACATGGGGGATCAGTGCTCCATACCAGAGGTAAACCCCTTGCTGGTAAGATCAGATCATAAACTAATCACACTGGACATCCACATCCCGACCCCACCCCCTGTCAAGGAAACCACTGTGAAAAACATTTCAAAAGCCAACTTCTCAAGACTGAGGTGGAAAGTTTCCAAGCCCCCTTGCTAAAGGATAATGCTGCCCAAACCGCAGAACCCTTACAAATGCATTCTGTGAGCACCTACAGGAATGCATGGCTCGAGCCATCCCAAGTAAATCCAAGACAATCCAAGACTCACTCCTCCAAAAAGAGGAAACCAGTCTGGTGGTCCCGTCCCCGGCCATAAATAAACTATACAACAGGAGGAGGAAGCTATTACATGATGGAGCAAAATCCCAAAAAGGAAAGGCATCACTGATCAATATTAGCAACAAACTACGATCCCTCATAAAATCATCCAAGACCAGTTTCGAAAGAAAATTGCCAAAGACTCTAAAGATAATCACAAAGCCTTCTTTACCTATGTCAAGAATCTAGGTGGAAACTCTCAAATATGCTCTGAACTAGTGCAAAATGGCAAAAAATACACTGAACCAACTGACATTGCCAACATCCTGGCTGACAGGTTCACTGCAAACTTTACCCCCCCCCCCCACTCCCAAAAGGGCCCGTGTCCATCCCAGAAGAATGCAGAGCCCCAGACATCACAGACAAGCAGGTAAAAACAGCCCTCTCCAAAGCTAAAAACACAGCATCAATGGGACCAGATGGTATTCCAGGCTGCGTCTTACACGAGCTCCAAAATGAACTAAACCCTCACCTATTCACTGTTCAAACTCAGCCTTCCCACAGGCTAAGTACCCAAAGAATGGCGTACAGCAACAATCATCCCGCTCTACAAAGGTGGTGCCACAACAGAACCTGGGAACTATCGCCCTATAAGCCTGACTAGCCTGGTCTGCAAGGCTATGGAGCGAATCATCATGGATCTCATAAACAGAGACATTGGGAACCTCCAGACACTGGACCCTACCCAATTCAGCTTTGTTAAAGGCAGATCATGCCTCCTAAACCTAGTTGACTTCTTTGAAACCATTACCAAGGCCATAGATGAAGGAAAGGTAGTCCACACAGCCTACCTGGACCTCGCTAAGGCCTTTGACACCATTCCCCACTCTGGCATCGTAGGTAAGCTCACCAGCTTGAACATTAACCCCTATGTCACGAGATGGGTTGCCAACTGGCTCACTGATAGAACACACATGGTCAGAGTTGCGGGTGCCATGTCCGACTCTAAATCAGTCACAAGTGGCGTCCCACAGAGCTTGGTCCTGGGACCACTCCTGTTTGGTATATACTTCTCTGAGGTACAGGCAAGCACGGGAGGGCTATGGCTGACCTGATTCGCAGATGACTGCAAACTGGGGGCCATAATCTACTCTCCCGCTGACAGACATCCTCCAGAAGGGTCTCACAGAGACAGATACTTGGTGCCAGAACCATGGCCTCAAGTTAAATCCTAAAAAATGCATAGTCATCCCCTTTGGGAAAAACAAAGTGCCCACGAATTATCACATAGGTGGTAATCCACTAAGCACGGAAGATGTAATTGTGGACCTGGGACCCAGGTAGATAGCAACCTCTCCTTTGATAATCACATTGCCAAAGTGGTTAGAAATTCCTCTTATGTAGCCCACCTATTCATGAAAGGGTTCACAGCTAGATCACGAGAGGTAATTGTGCCCCACTACTCATCACTATTTAGGCCCATAATAGAGTACAATGCTCCATTTGTAATGTACCTAACTCGACACCTGCAACAGCTAGAAAGGCCACAGAAGTACCTCACCAAAGAGGATCATGGCCTCAGATGCCCTATGCAGCTCGACTAAAGAAACTCCAGCTCTACTCAGTTGCTTACCGCCTGCTCAGAGGTGATCTCTGCCTGACGTACAAGGCCATGTCCAACCCGGAATTAATGGACATGCTCCACTTCAAGAAAACCAAATCTCTTAGCCACACGCTCCAGTGAATTAAACCTCAACACAGCAATAAACAGGACATGCTGGAGGGATAGATTCATGTCCCAGAGACTTCCCTTGCTCTGGAATAGAATCCCAGTTTATGTTGGGCAGACCCCCTCACTGACACTCTTCCAAGAGAAATCTTGACGAGTGGATGGGAAATCGTAAATTCCCCCCCGGGGATCACTTCATTGGCCCTGCTAGAGGCCCAGGAAACTAATGTTAAAGGGAGGCGAAAGCCAACACGTTCTGGCTAGGCTTATAAATGCCCTTGGGCAGATAGCCTAGTACCTACCTGTGAACCTATGGCACATGGTAAAAGGAACTGTTCAGATCAAGAGGAGGAGTTGCTTGGATTCTGAAACCTCAAGAGTAGTGGTTAAATAGACGAATGTTCACCCCACATGCACTAGGTCTTCTAGAATATGGATGGCAGTTTGGCAGCTACTGAATTAATTGAGACTTTTGTCTATTTTTATTTATTTATGAAAACAAAAAAATCACATGCACAAAATGGGAACACCACTTTAATATCCAGTTAAGCACTTTTGTCCATAGCACTTGGACTTCTTCAGAACTGAATAAGGAGTACACTGAGCAAATTTAAATAAGTATTCCTTACCTTAATTGATGTTCCTGTTTTGTGTGTTTTTTTTTTTTTTTTCATATTTAATTCGGTTAAACTACTAGTCTGTTTTTCAGTATTTTGTCTTTTATTTTTATTTATTTGCCAGGGTAAAGCACTGAGCCTGTTGGACCAATTTCACATTCCACCCAGGAGATGTATTGAATCATACAAAATATTGTTACATACATATGTAACATGAAAATCTGCATCACACTAGAGCTTTTATGCGACTGACAACATGCTGTGAGCAGAGATTCAAGTGGAAAACATACAAGCTTGTTTATAATTTCTTACATTTCAGTGTGCATAATTACAGTAATTTTAGTACTTTCCAAAACTTAGACAGTTTTTCAGGATTCGTATTTACAGGAATGATAAGTAGTTCAAGCTGCTGATTATGCTGAAAACTGCAGTGCATATTTTCATGGTAAACTGAACCTAGGAGATGTAGTACTCTGGTGCCTTTAACATCATGAAATTGTTGGCAAGACAGGTAAGAGTTAGTAAGAAAGAGCCATTAATGTAAAGAAAATTTTACTTAGCTAGGACCATGGGTTGCTCCTGCTGGAAATGTTTACAAAAGCTGCTTTGAACATTTTTTAATTAACTCTGAAGTTATTTTTGCATTTTTTTGCACTTGGAATCATTTAGCTAATTTAGGTTGTTTTTGCTAGTTTTTTCACCACTTAATGTCACTGTGTTTGCATATGGCTTGGTTCTTATCTGGTGTGGAAGCCATCATGAAATAGTGACGGTGGGGGTGTAGTGGGAGTACATTTATTACTGCTAGCACCAAGTGGCTGAACCACAGCTGTTTTGTTTCCTCATTGGTCTTTAAATTTTACTGTCTGTTCTGTACTGAGATCAGCTGCTCTCAGCTGTGTTGAGCGCACCGCCACTGTAGTTGTAGTTGAATAGCTGTTCATGTGCTCAAGTAGTTTTCCTTGTGTAATCAAGTAAATTCCTTCATTCTTCTTTTCTTGGGAAATATAGCACCAGCAATGAGCTTTAAAGGTTTGGACTGATCTGCAAGCAATTGGGTGGACCACTCAGAGCTGCTACCTGTATTGCCAGTGTACATATTGCTATCTCCTACTGCCTCACTTTAAACAATCTCCCTCCCCAAACATTCTTCCCCAAGGTCCTATAATATCACTGGCCAGTGTGGAGAAACAGCAGTCAACCTTCCTTTCTATTGCCCGCCTTCTTGCACTTGGTATCCTAAGGTAGCATAGTAATTGCCACATATTCACTAAAATTAACTCTTGCTCAACTAAATTGATTCCATCCATAATGGGCATAAACTGCCTAATTTTGAGGCAGCCCTCTCAAAATTCCACGCATGTAGTGAGCATTATATTGTTTCAACCCCTCTAATACAAATGCATCATACTGCTTGTGTTCTCACAAAACAGTCATATGCTGATGCCATTAAGAAATCCTTCCTTAAGCATCCTAGAACTTAATGAGTAGGCATTAATGAGACCCCTAAATAAATCTACTACGTTACCCCCTCCTTCAGTATTCACAAATAAGAAACCCCTAAGCCAAATAGGAGAAAATCATCTTCTGGAAATATCCCAGTGAATGGTGACTCCGTTGTTTGGCACACGGATTTCCAAACTCACCAGGCTGAGCAAGTTCAGGGTTAAAGTTAGCTGTCTCACAGGAGACAGGATTCCTGGTATTTCAGGAGCTCTTAAAACCCTCTACTTTAGTCAGTATAACCATGACATGATTGTAGTCCGTGCTGGAGTGAATGATCTGAGACGAAAACCCGTGAAAGTCATCCAGATATACTTGCTGTACATGCTTCCAACAACAATAAGACTTTGGTCTTGAGTGATATCCTCCCCTCACTGAAAATGATGTCTATATTCAAAGAAAAGGTAATTGGTTTCAGCAATTGGCTTAGTGGCTGGTCTTTCTAGGGCATCCAGTATGTCTGTCCTTAGGATTATCAAATTCATCCCATTTGCTTTGCCAAGGATGGTCTACACTTTGCATTCAAGTCCTTCATACTGGACAAAGCGTTTCCTACCCTGCACTGTGACTTTCCGATGAACATCACAATCTAAGCAACTAATCAAATCATAAACTAGGCAATGTCAAGGTGACCCTTCTCAAAGCCAGGAGTCTTGATAACAAACTGCGAGATCAGAGGGCAGTTCTGCATCTGGAATTAGTTTATGCTTGTTCAGTGACTTGAGAGATGGTTCAAATGCAATGAGAGCACCCTCTCTTTGCCTAGATTCTGTGCCTATCACACCTTTAGGCCAACTGTAATGGTGGCAGTGGAAGTGATAACCAGTGACACTCCAAGTCAGCTCATGAAATCCAGCTTACAGTAGGTAAGTCTGACCTTCAGCTTGTAGCTTGTTACAAGTTCCCTTCCTTGGCCTCACATGACCATGGTAACTATTCCTAGAAAACATCCATATTAGAGATGGATTGATAATCCTAGGTGACATCAGCTACCCTTCCATAGACTGGATTATTTATACTTCTGACATTGATTATGCAAGTTGTTTTCATAGATTGGTTGAACAAGCATTCTCTGGATCAATTTTTTTGTATCCCCACCAGCTGTGGAAATATCTTGGACCTGTCTCTCTTAAACTCTGCTCTGGCCTGTTCCCTGCCCATAATTGGTCCCCTCAGTTAAGTCCGATTGCCAGCTGATTACCTTTACCATCAGAGCATATTTGCCCATGGTTACAAACACCACACTCTTGTTTCTGAGACTTCAAAACAGTTAAACCTTCACAATTGTATGACAAAAATTCTGCCATGTTAACTCAAAATGGAACTGAGATATGCATCTACCTATGCCAAAAAGTCTGTATGCTTATCTTGATAAATGCATGTATATGGCTATCTGCACCAGGAATAAAGACAACAGCAAATTCAGTAGCAAACCCCTCTGGTGGTCAGTAGGTACAAATTAACTTTACTACAGAAGGAATAAACTGCTCAGATTACCTTGTAAGGTCAGAAGCTCTCATTACATTGAGACCAGGAAACAGAAGGCAGCCATTAAGACAAAGCCTACCATGAATATAGGTTTGCTTCTGAGACTAAAGATAAGTCCTCCTTCAGCAATGTTAAAAAAACTAAAGAATTTGCATCACTGCCCAGAACTTGAATATAATTGCATCTCTTATCCATATCTCAACAAAACTGCCAACATATTGATTAGCAAGTTTCTCCCCTACAGCTATCCTCCCCATACTGTTTCAAAAGACCATATCCATGAAGTGCTCTCCAGAACCAAAAATATTTCTTCACTGGGCTCCCAGAAATCATTCCAGGATGTTTTATGAGCAGTGTCAAGTAGGCCTTTGCTGATCCCTTTTTTAAGTTTGCCACATGATGTATTCATTTTATTTATTTTTATTTGACGTTTGTTAACCGGGAAAGTCCAACTGGATACATATCCATTTTCAGTGGAGGCCCGGGGAGAAAAGCTCCAGAAATACAAGAATGATTTAACAAATACATTTAAAAATATAATACCAACAGTTCAGATAACTAATACAAAGAAAGACTGAGGAGATAATAAGCTGAGAGAAAATTAGGGGGTAAGTTTGGGGTAATAAGGTGTAGGGAGCAATATAATAACTGAGCAGAAATGCCAGAAGAAATGAGGAAGAGAAAAATATAAAGCAGTGAGCATAATAGAGAGGTAGCCTGAGGAGGGAGATTAACATGGGCTAGAGCAGGAACATAGAAAAATATAAAGCAATGAGCATAACAAGAGAGGTAGCCTGAGGAGAGAGCAGGATCCGGTGGTTGGTGAAATCATTTTTTGCTGCACTCTTAAATTTTGTTCGGTTCGAGGGTTAAGTCAGGAGGAAGAGAGTTCCAAATTTGTGCTATGTAATTGGAGAATACTGAGTCACCAGTGTGATTGCAGGATTTAGAGGTTTTTACCATTAATTTATCAATAGATCTCAGTGGTCTGGTACTGATGTAAGTGGTAATTAAGGGTTGTTTACCTGGAACTCTGTCTGGTTGGTTAAGTATTCTGTTGGTCATTGTAAGCTGATTGTAGAGTAGTAGGTTGGGAAAGTCAAGCCATTTTAGTAGTTTTAGATTTTGACAGTGATATGTTTGATAGGTAGCCCCTGAATCGAATCTAGCGATGTGGTTGTAGCAGATTTAGAGAGGTTAGTGAGAATGAGGGAGGCATACAGGAGAGTGGAAAGTAGGTGGGTGTGTGCTGTGTTGATTCTGGCCAAAGGGGTTAAGAAGGCTTTGTTTCTGTATAGTGAGCCCAGTTTTTTTTATTTGTTTTTAATTCTTTGGTTAACATGAAGGTCAAATTTCAGACTATTGTCAATTAGTACTCCAAGTAGTTTGGTGTGGCTATCAGGGGATATTATGGTACCGTTGTTAGATGTGATTCTGAAGGTGACATGAGAGGAGCAATGGGTTGGGAACAGCAATAACTTGGTTTTGTTAGCATTTAGTAGTAGATGTCTGCTAGAGAACCAAATGTTTTCTGGGTCTGGCACAGTTCTGGGTGGGAGTTGGCTGAGCAAAGCAGAGTCGTCTGCGTGTTGTATACAGGCAGCTTCAGGGGTGGCTGACTGTAGATCATTAATAAAGATTGAGAATAGTAGAGGACCTAATATGGAGCCTTGTGGAACTCCTAATGAAACAGGTAGAAGGGTGGAGAGTCCACATTGCCAGATCACTGCCTGATTTCTACCTTGAAGGTAATGTTGAAACCAGTTGCTAGTATGATTATGTAAGGAAAGTTTACGAAGAAAGGGTATTAATATGTTATGATTGACCAAATTGAAAGCTTTAGAAAGGTCTAAAAAGAAAGCCGATACGATTTTACCTTTGTTCTTATTCTGGTTGATGGTGTCTGTGAATGATAACAATGCTGCTGTGGTGCTATGATAGGGTCTAAAGCCATGTTGCGATTCCCAAACAATGGTACACTGCAGTGGTGATTCTTTCATAAGGATGGCTTCACCACTGACCCAAGCAGTTGTACACCCATTAGCTTTATTAGTCTTGTCTGAAAAGGCATGCAAAGCATCATCACTGGCCTCATAAACCAGAACATTAAAAATTAAATCTGACTCGACCTGCATCAGCGTGATTTTAAAGGGAGGTCATGCCACCTCAGTCGCCTTTAAAAAGGTCATGTAGGCCATGGACAGTGGTCATAATATTCACATTTCCTACCTGGATCTAGCAAAAAGTATTTGATACCATTGCACAGAATGGGACTACAAACAAGCTAATACTTTAAACATAGATCCTGTTTTCAGTAAGAGGCTGGTATATATTGGGGAAGCAAAATTGTGAGTAGTGCTTGCGAACACATTAGTGACAACTTACTGTCCAACTGACTTCTAAAGGGCTTCTTTATTAGCAGGACTATGGATCAATCTACAGGTCCATTGGCTTCTTCTCATACTGCACCAAAAAAAAAAAATTGATGTGCTATAGTCAGTCTCCTGATAGGGATATCCGTATAAAAAGAAACAAAAGCTTAACATGTCTTCTGTTGAAAATTTCCCTGTTGATAAAGATGATCTTATTACTTTAGCCAGGGTTTATTGCAGGTTTTGAAACCTTTGGAACAAGATACAAATTTTTGTGTGTGGAGAAAAAATGATTTGGCCTCAGTTGGTGAGGATCCCTTATTGGGAGATATTGATAGGGACAGGGCATAGTCTGTGTTTTCGTCCCATGTCCCAGATTCTGAGGAAAGTGTTTTTCCTAAGTGTCCCCTATAGAGAAAATTTTTTTTGAGACTGCATCCAGAGGGAATAACTTATTCCAGTGGGAATAAGTAAAGATTCTCGCTTTAAAAAGACACTGTAATATGTTGCAAGTGGATACTCCACTTTCTATTCCCATTCCTCCTCTTTTATCAGCCTTTGAGGATTTTTATTTTTTATTTTTTTTTTATTATTTTTTATTTTGGGGGGGGGGACTTTGACCTGCAGTAAACCTGATGGTCAACCTTCAGTCCGTAAAAAGACAGACTTTAAGATTTCTCATTCTAAAAAATATTTGTTTTGTCGTCCGAGATTTGACCCAGTACCTATTTCTGTGTCCTCATCAGCTAAGTATTGGGTTAATGCTAATTTGTCTCCTTTGGACAAGGATGGAAAAGTCTTTGATGGGTTTGGAAAGAGAACTGTTTTCTTCTACTCTAGCCTTCAGAATTTTGAAATGTCAAGCTTATATGTTAAATTATATGCAGGCTGTATTAGTCCATCTTAGAGTGTGTTGACACTTTTGAGAAACATTTCTGCCACCTGTCTTTCAGAAAGTAGGTCCACTCTGAACTCTGCTATTGCTATTCTTTAAAGAATGGGTTATAAATTTGAGAGAGGGTGTATGATTGTGCTGACTTTGTGTCCAGGAATGTGGCCTCTGCTATTAGGATGAAACGGTTTGCTTAAGTATGTAATCAGAAGTTTTCTGAGGATGTCATATCTGAGATTTTAAATTCTCCTTTGGATAAGGAGGTTTGGTGTGTTCCTTCTGTTACTGGTACTCAAGAGTTTGACGAAAAAGGCAGATTGATCCAAGGGTTTACTTATATTTTTCAGACATTCTCTAAATCTGCAAAAGTCTCTGGACTTTTTTTCAAAAGGCAAAACAAACGATCCCAATACACTTTCTGCAAACAGGGTTTTAAGAAATGGCAGGAAGGTCAAATAAAAAAAAAAAAAAAAAAAAACATGGGCCCTTCCAGAAAAAGGGACAGTCCTCCACTTCAGGATGACTGTTCAGCATTCCTACCATGCCACTCTTTCACATCTGTCTCATAACATGAGGGAGAGCCCTACCTAGGCAACTCTAACGTCCGACCAGTATACCAAAGATTTAAGCTGCTGCAAGGTACGTGCGACATTGCACGTAGAACAGCCGACATTGGTCATAAAAGTGACATCTGCATGTACCATCCTCAGAACTTCTCTGCCACCTGTCCAAACGACAGCTTCTACCATTCTTATGATCACTGAAAGTTTTCTTCAGTTCAGATAAGTGCCCTGGTTGGGAAAACATTTGTTAATGCTTTTGCTACTGAAAGATTTTTTAGAGATTAATGTCATCCAAGAAGCGCAATTGCCACTGTGGAAGACTGATTCCACACACACATAACCAGGACCAGTGTCTTTTCTGTTTGGGTTCTGATCATGACTACAAGGCCTGTGCCATCTGTCTGGTGTTCGTTCCTAAAACACTTCACAGTCATCTTTCTGCCCTTAATGTATATTGAAAAGCAGTGACTAAAGCGACTAGTGCTAGGCATGGAAGGTATTCCAGGATCTGTTGGACGAGTCCCCAAAGAAAAAGGCAAAAAAGGTAAGGCCTGAATCTTCGGTTGCACCTCTGATCACGGACATCCCTCTTGAGGCCGGTGAAGGCCTGGAGGGGTATATATGGTGTTTGGTCCTCCTCCTTCGGCGGGTACTGATTTAGAATTGGCTAGGGAGGTTTCCTTCAGCACATCCACAGAGGTATTGCAGATGTTCGATTTGGACAGGAAGGAGGAACCACAGCTCGCTCCTTCACATGTTCCTTGTAGTATCTCTCCTACCCCTTCCATTGTGGTTTTGCGGATGTCTGTTTCAGAGCCTAGGCCTACATTGGCCCTTTCATCCCAGCCTAGGGTACCCCTTCCTCTCAAGAGAAAACACAGAAACATGCATCTTCCATTCAGTAGCATTCCCCAGACTGGCAAGCCTTTTCCCAAGGGATGTTGAATGTTTTTTCTGGCACTTAGGCCTTCCATTTTGCAAGCAACTACTTCAGCATCTCCTACCTTCCCTCCACCCAGGAGTGCATCTGCTGAACAAGAGGCCTTAGAAGAGGAAGAATCCTCTTCAGATGAGTCCCTGGCCTACACCACCCAGATTGACTGTCTTCTCGGTTATGCTTCTGCTGAAGTTGATTCCAACGGTAGAGATTGTCCTGAGTTTTTTTTCCAAATGTTATATCCTCCTATCTCCAGAATGAGGGAATTTTTCAAGTGGGAAAGTTCCCAGGTTTCAGAAGTACAAAAGAGGAACTGTGACCTCTTTCAAAAAGATTCTTCTGCTCCTTCTCTGCTGATAAAACCACTAAATTACTGCCCTCCTTCAACCTCCTGCCCTCAGATAAGGACAGTAAAATGATGGAAAGAATTGGGAAAAAAGTCTACACCGGCTTTTAGAGCCATTAATTATCAGACACACATCTCCAAGTATGTTCTGGCTCTACTTTCACAGGCCTCTAAATTGCTGACAGATCTCCCAGACTCTGCAGCAAAATCCCAGGTTTCTTACCTCTTGGCAGTTTCCTCCCAGGTTACCAGGTATTCTATAAAATGCAGTTGTGATGCAGCTGAGGTGTGTTCCAGATCAGCAGCATCTGGTTCTGTCTTCAGTTGTTATTGCTGGCTGAGATTGTAGCCTTTGTCTGAGGATTTCAAGGCAAAACTTTATTGATGCACCACTGGACAGCACCTCCCTATTTGGTTCTAATGCTGCAGCCCTGTTGAAATCCCTTTAAGAGAAAGGAAAAGAACTTCAGGAACTTAAAATATTTTTGTTTCCCCAGTCCTAAATTACATAAGACTACCCTTCTAGGCCTATCACTTTCCCAGCAGCACAAGAAGGGCATATGCAGGCAGACTTGTTCTAGGTCTCAGCCATACTCAGCTCAATAGGCCCCTTTTCCAGACAAGCCAGGTAATCACAACCTTTTCAGAAATCTCTTTCCTAGCGCCTTTCTCATTTTCTTTCAAAATGGACAAGCATTACCACAGACATATGGGGTCCTGTCTGTTATCCAGACAGGTTATTACATAATTTGGAAATCCACTTCACCCTTCATGGGGATTCCACAACTCCCAAAGGACCAAATCCACCTTTTCCCTCAGGTCATTCAAGACTTGAAAACACAAGGAACCATACAGGAGGTCCCATCCTTGGAAAGAGGAAAAGGGTTCTACTCCAGGATGTTCTTAGTTCCCAGGAAAGATGGTCCTTGGAGACCAATTTTAGACTTTTGCCAACTTACTCTGTTACTTCAGGTCCCCACCTTTAAGATGCTTACCCTGCAAACTCCGGTTCCACTTTTGCTACCTCAGGCTTACCTGGTTTCCTTACACGTAAAGGATGCATACCTTCACATTCTTATCCACCCTGTATTCAGAAACTCTTATGTTTTTCTGTTGCTTCCTCTCATTTTCAATTTTGTGCTTTGCCCTTTGGACTCTATAGCTCCAAGGGTATTCACAGAGTGTTTGGCTCTTGTCATTGCCTTTTGCAAACTCCAGGGAATTCCCATCTACCCTTACCTGGGCGACCTGCTCATTCAAGTAGAACATCGAGACACCTTGCAACAGAATCTTCAAACCACCATCTCCTTGCTCCTCATCTGAGATTCACCATAAATTACACCAGGTCTTCCTTTTCTCCCTCTCAGGACCAGGTTTTCGTAGGTTGCAGGATAAGGACAGACCTTATGGCATTCCTGCCTTTGCAGAAAGTGCAGTGTCTGCTGACTTGCTTCCAACACTTGCTTCCTTTGTCCTCTCTGACTGCCAGAGAATTTCTCAGGATGCTAGGGTTCATGGCTTCGGTTATACCAGTGTTGCCCCTAACCAGACTCCACATGCGAATATCCCAGTGGTACCTGAAATTACTCTTGTCACAACATTGTCATCCACTAGCATTTGTCCTTCCGCTTCTTCCCTGCCAAAAGAAGGAAATTATTTGGTGGATTCAGCAAATTTCTTAGAATCCAGGACTTTCCACTTCAGCCTCTCCCTCCAGTTCAAAAATGTACAGAGATGCTTTAGATCAGGGGTGGGGAGCAACTCTGGGGAACGTAAAGGTCCAAGGTCTGTGGTCTCCCTCCTTTCAGAAGCAACACATCAACATCAAAGAGATGAGGGCTCTGATCCTGACCCTTCAAGTCATCTCTTCTACCAGGCCCTTTGAAGCTGTTCAGACACCACAGTTCTCTGGTATGTGAACAGGCAGGGGCGAACAAAGTCTTACCTACTCTGCAGATTAGCAATTCAAGCTTGGGTGATTGCTCTTCAAGCAAAAGTAATTCTGTCAGCTGTTTACATTCCCTCAGCTCAAAATGTTCAGGCAGACATACTGAGCAGATCCATGACACAAGCCCATGAATGGATGATCCACAGGGATGTGTTTCTGGACCTTCTTCACCAGTGGGGTATAACTCAAATGGATCTCTTTGCCTCACCTATGAACAGGCAACTTCCAAAATTGTTTGCCAGAGTCACACACCCTCTGGCCTGGAAGTTGGATGCCCTGTCATTTTCAGGGAAGAAAATTCACCCCCCCCCCCTTAATTCAGAAAGTCCTGCTGAAGATGCAGAAGGACAAACCAAAAATCTTGTTGCTGACCCCCTTTTGGCCAAGACACATTGGTTCCCTCTTCTGCATTTAGCCAAGGGCAGTCATCACAAGTTACCTCACATGGTGGATCTTCTCACAGAAGACTAGGGCTCTCTTATTCACCTACATCTAGCAACACTGAACTTGACTTTGTGGGTGGCACACTTCTGATTCCTTTCAGGCACCTCTTCTCTGAGGATGTGCTTCTAGTCTTGCAGGAAGCCAGGAAACCTAATACTAGGAGATCCTACTTATCCAAATGGAAGAGGTTCTACATCTGGTATCTTAATAAGAGACTAGATCCAGTTTCAGTGGATATTCCCCTAGTCCTTTCTTACTTGTGTGAGCTGCTCAAGGCTGGACTTGGCTTATTCTTCAGTTAAAGAACATTTATCAGCCATTTCTGCATGTCTGCCTTTGTCCCCCCCCTTCTCTTCTAGACTAGAGGTTAAACGTTTCTTAAAAGGTGCCCTTCATATCTGACCTCCCAGGAAACCTATCCCTCCTCCTTGAGATCTAAAATTTTATTTTGGAAAAACTGGCCCAGACTCCTTTAAGCCTGCTGCTTCAACTTCCCTAAATTTCTGCACTTGGAAAACAGTTCTACTGGTGGCCATTACTTCTGCTAGGTGAGTTTCAGAACTTCAAGCTTTAATGGCTTCACAACCCTTTCTGATTTTCCACAGGGATAGGGTGTCCCTTCGTACTAATCTTTCCTTCATGCCTAAAGCGGGTAATGACTTGACCCTCAATCAGTCCATTCATTTACCCACCTGTTTCCCTTTTCCTCAAAACTGCAGTGAAAGGGTTTGGCACACATTGGATGTACACAGACAACTTACATTTTACTTGGATAAGATAAAATCCATTAGAAAGTCTGAGCAATTGTTTTCTTTTCACCCCAGGCTCTGGGAAAAACCTGTCCGGAAACAGACTATTTCATCTTTGATCTCTAGGGCAATTTCCTTTTGCTATGTCTCTCAGTGGAAAACTTTCTTCTTCTGTTAAAGCCCACTCCACTAGAGCGGTGACTTCTTCTGGAGCCTTCATTAAAGGGCTGGACACTGCTCCTATCCTGGAAGCAGCTACTTGGTCCTCTGTCCATACATTTACAAAACACTACAGGCTAGATTCTATCTCCAGATCCAGAGCAGTATTTGCTAGAGCAATTCTGCATAGCTTTATGGAGACTTCTTGTGCTCCTATCCCCCTTTCTCCCTCATGTTGTGAATACTACAATATGGGAATAGAAGGACATAGAATAGTTGTGAAATCTTACCATAATCATAGATGTCCTTCTCTTCCATGTTGCAGTATTCTATTCCACCCACCTTCCCCCTTGGTTCATGCTCTTCTTTGGATATTTCCTTATTGTCTTTTATCCTTGGACTGGTGTTCTGACTGGGGTATTCAGTTCTGAGGATGGTACGTGCAGGAGTCACTTTTATGGTCAGTGTCAGCTGTTCTGTGTGCATTGTTGCACATACCTTGCAGTAGCTTGTCTGGTATACTGGCCAGACATTCGGGTCACCTAGACGGGGTTCTCCCTAATGTTATGAATACTGCAACATGGAAGAGAAGGACATCTATGGTTATGGTAAGATTTTACACAACTACTTTTTATTAATGTGATGCTAAATCAGCAAATGAGCTCTGAGAATTGTTCATGAGGGTTACAGATGGCAGCTGGAAAGGCTACCTCCTTTGCAAGATATTCCCTCTCATCCTACAAACCAGACACCTCTGTTTGCAAAACATATTCTTGCCTTCGGGTCACAGAGGCAGTGTCCCAAGAGCAAATGGGGAAGGGGTTTTGTTCAAGAATGTTTCTGATGCCACTGATGGATGCCTCTTGGAGTTTTTTTCAAAAAGTTCCTATCTCCGTTTTCGAGAAAGTTCCAAAATTCAAGATGTTGAGTTTACAAAGCCTGCTTACCCCTCTTTCCTCATGTACGATTTTTGGTAAGTCTAAACTTGAAGGATTCTTCTCACATTTCCTTTGCCATATATTTCAGAAATTTCCACAGACTTTGTTTCTAGGTTACATTGTCTTTTCAATTCATTATCCTGTGTGTGACACCAGGGAAATACTGCCAGTCCAGCTATCTGGAATCGTGTAAATAATTGTATGTCACTTGAAAATATTAATATGATTTATGTAGAAATGTGACCGTGCCAGCCAAGCTATGTGAAATGTTGTAAATAGTCATATGTTTGTGAATATTAATAAGGTTCCTATGCTTGTCTTACAAATTATATGTTATGTGTATACTAAATTACTGGTGCAGAAATATGTGTTGAACTGTGCATTATGTACTGAGCTTCAAGAATGTAACCACAGTGTACCCTACTGGAAAAGAGCACAATGTTTTAAGATTGTGTATCTTGTTTCACTGAAGGAGTCTGGATGTCTAGAGCTAGAAGTTTTTCTATTGTCTTGAAACGAAAATAATTACTACTTTTAAAATGTAAAGTGTTTTATTGCTCTGTACCTTCCTAGCAGCTGCACGTGTGAGAGATGTGTATTTTTGGCACAGAGGTGCTAAATTCTAATTATCTGTTTCGCCTGGGAACTGAAGGCAGGTGACAGAGTGATGTTATCTAGGTTAACCCAGCAGTAATGTTTTTATATTAATTTGGGAACTCTCTCGGGGACTGTGCATTTTGTATTTATTTGGACCAGGAAACATCCTCTCATCAGCATTTGCCTTGCTAATACTAAGTAACCAGGGTACAGTAATCTCTCTCTTGGATATAGCTAGGAATATAGTAAAGATTAGTTTAGATTTTTGTATTTATTTGAGGCTGTCATGCAGTGTTGTTTTAAAATATTTCCTGTGATTCTGAACAATGTAGTCACTGTGTTGTTATTGAGTATTGTCTTGCTCTTTTATTATTTGTTATTAAATATATTTAAACCTTTTAATTGTGGCTGGTTTGTTTAGAGGTATTTAAGTTCTTTTAGTACTTACATATGTATCTGATGATGCTGTATGGCCACTCCCAAATAGCTTTGGTCACACTTACCATTTGGATAATAGTGACATCACATTTAGGATATGGTCACCCTTTGTAAGGGCCTTTATAGTAGCTGATAAAAAGCTGGTTGGTGGCAGTGCTAACTACCTTTAAGTCTGGGCAGAAGGGGTCATAGCTAGTAAACCTGTGCCAGCCATTCCCAGGAGTGTGCGCGTTTGTATATAAATCAAATCTGAGTGTGTGTGTGTCAGCTACTTAGGCAGGGACATGAAGCACTCGTTAGACAGAGAGGGTGCTGGAGGTTTTGGCTTGACCACTCGGCTAAGATCTTAACCCTATAGCTATGCCAGTGAGGAATCTTGTTGGGGATCTGGAGAGAGAGAGGGAGAAACCAGCACCAGACTGCCTGTGATCTCTGTGTGCTCTTAAGAGAAATTGTACTTTACTGTGTGTACTTGTCATCCTGTCAATGTTTGTCCCTCACTGGTGCTGGTGGTGAGGATAGAGTCTTCTTGATTACTGGGCCAGTGCAGCGGTGTCGACCATCCTTTGGTTATCTACAGCTCCATTGTTTACAAAGTGCGTAGCTCCTGTGATAGCTTATTGCAAACTATGTGGCATTCACATATTTCCTTATTTAGACAAATTGCTCATTTTGCGTTCTTTTTATAGACATCTGGAGTCCCTTACATGGTTTACAAATGTCCTCCTCAACCTGGCTTTTTAAGTCAGCGGTCAGAAGTCCACTTTAGTTCCTTCTCACAAGAAAGGCATTCCTAACCCAGGAGAAAGTGGACTTGTATCTGGAAATTTTCCTGAGTTTATCCAACCAGTTTCATACTTTAGTCAGTGTTTCTCACAATTCTAGGGTTCATGACATCCCATGATTTTTCATAATTCTCCTTGCTAGGTTACACATGTGAAAAATCCAGTGGTTCCTACAAACTGTGTGGATCCAACATTCCCACCCACTGGAATTCCACATTCCAGTCTTCAGTTTTTGGTGTCAGGTATTCTCTACCACTTGTTCTGCAGTATTTGTGGGAGTTGTTTCCTTCTGGCATTTATTACTCTTTTGAAGTTCATCTGTCTGCCATTTCAGCATGTCTATTCATGGATGATCCCTTCTCGGACTTTGGTCAAGCAGTTTTTGAAAGGGGGGGTTGCATTTAAGGCCACCTTGGAAACGTGCCACCTAGTTGGAATTTTAACTTTGTGACAGCAGACCCCAGGAGGAAAATTCTTAAATTAATCTTGGCACCTCAGCTAACAAGCCTTCAAGCGATAAAACATTGCATTCACAATAGTACTTGTATAAGACGCAAATCGACACCTATCTCATTAAAACTTAGAGGTACACCCTCCGATTACACGCATTGTTTAACCTTTCAAACATTAGTATACAAACTGTTTCCTTGTATAGAATTTTTTTTTAATTTCTGTATCATCACATCCTTGCACAGCTTCTAATATTGTGACCCTTAAACAATCACTATTTCCGTTATGACAAGACATATAATGTGCTATTGGGCTCTCTATTTTCTTATTTTTAACTTTGTGCTGGAAAATTTATAACTGTGTCTCTGTTTTTGAACCAGCTCATCAGGCTGACTTATGGTACGTGACTTGAAAGACTGTTTCTTTTTGCCTTGACATCTGCAAGAGGAGTATCTGAGTTGCAAGGTCTCATTGTGGGTGGACCCTGTTTGGTTTTCCATAGAGGTTGGGTTAATCAATCAAAAAACAAATCAGTCATTCATGCCAAACCATCAGTCTCATTGATTTCTTTCTTGAACCTCTGGGACAAAGGATTCTTCATACTCTGGGCATACACGGGGAACACTGGTATTATCTTTACAGAACTAAGTCTTTTAGGAAAGCTGAAGAGCTGTTTATCTCCTTTGATGGGAAAAAGAAAGGGCAACCTGTGTCAAAACAAACTATATTTATAGGTTACTGTCCATTATGATTCATTTTTGTTATTCCGAATGTGATGCATCACTTCAGACAGGGTCAAGGCACATTCTATTTGTGCCTGGTCTTCTTTGGTGGCATAAGGGGTGGACTCGAAAAGCATTCTAGGAGCAGCTTCTTGGTACTCTGTACCTACTTTAGCAAAGCATTACTGATTGGATTCCTTTTCCTTGTCCAGCACAGGATTTGCTAGTACCACTTTTCAGGAGCTCCTGGTTGCTAATCCTTCCTACCTATACCCAGGTTGGATAAGCTATGGTAATCTACTCAATATGGCTAAAGGCTATTGCAGCCATGCTTTATGATGTATGTATTACAGTTTTTTAAGTTGCACTTGGTGTAAAAGTTGATGTTCGATGAAATTACTGCTGCTGTAGCCACACCCTCCCTTCATCCCCCTTTTTTTCTGTATGTAGTTATGCTTTTAGATAAAGTTATATGTTCCTAACTTTTTTTTATTTTGTCTAGCCTGTAACCTGTCATCTTTAGGGTCAAGAAAGTCCCAAGAGTTTTGGTCCACAGGCTGCTGTTTTCTCCCTTTGGAGTATGCAAGGAGCATGTATTGGGGGGGTAGTTAAAGACTTTGGAAGACCGGCCAGCTGTTGCATACTTGGCAGGATAATAACCCATATAGCTAAGGGCCACTGTAGCAGTGATTTCATTGAACATCTACTGTTATGTTTGATATAACTTTCACAACTATAGTTTCTTCTAAAATGTGTAAAGTAACTTTTTGCCATCACAGTTCAGCAAATTTTGGCTATAGACTCTGCCTGTAGTTCATGCTTAGTTCATGATAGTTCAGGGAGTTTGGCCTATGTTGCAAATGAAGAAGCACATCAAATGAAAGAAACACTGGTGATATTTTTGACAGTGAAAACCTGTTTTAAAAAAATTCCTTGAGGAGCTCAGCAGGTAAACCTTAACAGTACAGCAGTAATATTGCACATAACCAAGCAGGGTGACAAAAACACTTATCCCCCTTGTGCACTCCTTACAAACCTAATGGCCTTCAAAAAGTTTTATTGCTTAGAGCTTACCGACCTTCAAAAAGTTTCATTACTGTAAGGACATACTGATATTTCTTATTTCTTGTATAGAAAGATTAAGCTGTAGATGTGGATATAAGTACTCCAGTATTATTTTTGATGGAAGTTAATAGCTGACAACATCTGATTATAAGGAGACACTTATTCCAAAGTCTTGTATCTTTCACTTTTTTCTGTTATTGGTATTTAGTTTTGGTATTAGATTTCCCAGCCTAGTGGTAACCTCCCTGTAGTATGATCCTAAACACTGAAATAAAATTGGGTCAGCCATTGTCTGTCTTGTAGACCGGGCATAGGTCTGTGAAACAGAATTAAGTGACAATGTCTGAAGCTTTGCAGAATAATTCAGGATATGTAGTCCAATCTCGCCTACATTCTTACCCATGGGTTTGGAGCCTAACCTCAGCTCCGACTCAGCCATACTCTAGCTCAAAGTCTTTCAATTGGCTCGGCTAAGAGGAATCTCATGCTGCACTGCTCCCTTTCCCCAGATCTCATTTGCCGCTCGTTAAGCTCAGACGTGGTCTCGCTCTTGGCTGTGGCTAAGTATAACTTTTTGTCTTCTTGACTACATTTTTTGACTAAAAATTTGATCCAAAAGCTATTTTCATAGCTAGGTGTGTGTGTGTTGATGTTCTTCGTGTTTCACTGTTGAGTCATTACATTTGGGTAATCTGCTGGCAGGTTGCCTTCAGTCGGCCTGAATTCCAAAGTCTTGGGTCCTGCGTCGGTTGCTGTCTCCTCTTCCATGATGTCAGGTCTTCAGGGGTATAAAACATGCAGCCGACGCCATTTTCTTTAGTCTTTCTTGCCGCACGGTGCCCGAAGCAGAAGCATTTTGCAAGTGCCGGTCCGACTAATGAAATATTCGAGTTTGAGTTTCAGAACCGAAGTCTTCACTAAAGCTAAGTACCCCGTTGGGGAAACTTTTTTCTTGCTCCATACCGATGTCAGAAAAAGTTAATAATTGTATTACTTGTGGGAAGCAAATACCTCATAAGGATTTCCATTTATACTGTATTCCTTGCCTAGGCCCTGATCACAACGTGCCTGGCTGTCTGTTTTGTGCTAGATTTAACCAACTCACTATTAAGCGTCATAATTTTTGCCTCAAAGTATTTTGGAAACAGATTTAATTACCCAGAAATGTCGTCTGATAGCAGTCCGACTACAGGAGTACACAAAAAGCGCAAAGAAAAGGACAGCAAAAGGCAGTAGAGATCCAAAACCAACGACTAAGCTTCTTCTAAGCCAGTCGCCGGTTCGCTTTCGCAGCCCCTGATACCCGCTACCTTAGAGTCGCAGGACTCTACCGACACCCATGTGGAGTCCGGCATGCCGCAAGATACTCAAGGTATTGGACTGACGGATGTATCTTCCACGGATGGGTCCGGAGCCGCTGAGCAGGCACCGGCTTCTGAGGGTGTTTTCAGACCTCAACATTTGTGTATCAAACCAACGACAGCTGCAAAACTAAAGACAAAAGCAACTTCTAAAACTAAAAAAACGATGCATGAGCCACGTGCACAGGCCTCTATGCCTAAAAAACAAACTATCAAAATGGCTGAAGACCTTATTACCTCGATCAGGGGTACCCATCCCCCTCCAGATAAGAGGCCTAGGCAAGACACTGATTATGAATCTTCAGATCAGGTTTCTGTTTCTTCTGATTCCTCTTCTAATCAGGAATTGTCTATACCTCCCTATGAGGATTCTGATGCAGAGGAGTCTATACCTTCTGCATCTCCTGAGGATTATTCATTTGGAGAAACCTTGCATACTTTGAGGGAGCATTTTCACTGGGAGAGTCAAGATTTCTCAGAATCAAACAAGAGGCTCAGGGATTTCCTTCTCCCTCAGCACAGGCCTTTAGCCATTCCCCCTGTTTTAGACATTGTGGATGATGTGTTTTCGGAGTCAAGCTTGACCCCTGACTCATTACCTCCGGCACCCAGTAAGCCTGACCGATATTACAGGGTCCCTGACTCGCATACATTTTTATTTAGAAACCCTGCTGCTGATTCTGAAACTATTTCTCAGGGTCCAAAGGGAGTTAAGGCTTCAACAGCAAAAAATCCTACCCCCTCTGACAGAGATTCAAGGGCACTGGACAGATGGGGAAAAAAGGTTTATACATCTGCAACCTTGGCAATCCGGGCCTTAAACTGTCAATTTCATATGCTTAAGTATCAACAACATGTTATGGGATTGCTGAAACAGAAAATTATGTTGATTTCTGAATGTGCAGAAAATAAAGAATTGCAGGAATTATTGCATGCAGCAGGTTGGAAAGTATACTTTGCAATGTGGTTTTGATTCCTTAGAGGCCTTCTGCAGGGCCGCAGTTACTGGATCTGTGATTGGGAGGCATGCCTGGCTAAAAGAACAAAATTTGCCTGATCATGTTAAAGCTAAATTGCTAGATGCTCCTTTATAGCATGATACTCTGTTTGGTATTAAGGCAGAAGAGGTTTTAAAGAAAATGGAAGACAAAGCTAAGTCTATGCAAACTGTTAAAGACTTCTTACAAGTGCAGTTACCAAGATTCAGTAGACACTGGCCTACAAAAAAATTGGTCCTTTCCTGTGTCAGACAGAGCTCAAAGGGGCAAATCCAGATGCCCTAAGGGTTCGAGATACCAGACGCAGGATTCATACAGGTCAAAGCAATGGGGCGCTTCTACCTCCAAATCTGGAGATGATAAAGCGCAAACCTACAGAAAACAGTCCCAATGAATTCCCTCTGCCTACACCAAGCACTTTTGGTAGCAACCTTAGGGGGAAAATTAGCACTTTTTGCTCAAAATTGGCAGTTAATAACCCCAGGACAAGTGGGTACTAAACATAGTATCACAGGGATACAGGTTCCATTTCCACACTCTGCCAATAGCAAATGGTTGGCCAGATCAGCCAAAAAATCAATGGGCAGAGGCACAGAAACAGGTTACATCCCTCATGGAGATGGGGACCATTCAGCCAGTACCAGAACAGGAAAAAGGACAAGGTTTTTACTCGACTGTTCTTGGTATCCAGGACAAGGTCTGGCGGCCAATACTGGATTTATCGATTTTGAACACGTACCTGGACATTCCAAAATTCAAAATGCTGACTTTGCAGCAGCTTCTGCCCATGCTGGACAAGCTTGGCTGGTAACATTAGGCCTAAAGGAGGCATACCTGCACATCCCAATAATACCATCGTGCAGAAGATGCCACAGATTCAAGGCTGGCTTAATGCATTACCAATTCTCTACACTGCCCTTTGGCTTATCTACTGTGCCCAGGGTCTTTTACAAAGTGCCTCGCACCAGTAATTGCATTTTGCAGACAAAGAAGTATACAAATATACCCTAACTTGGATGACTGTCTCATTCAAGCAGAGAACAAGGACATTCTTCTTCGACACCTGGCGTTTGTGAAAAGGCTTCTAACATGCCTAGGGTACACAATAAACGAAAAGAAATCACAACTGGTACCCTCTCAAAAGATGACATTCCTGGGTGCAAGCTTGAATACAACTGCCCAGATGGCTTACCTCACGCTAGACAAGCAAAGGCAACTGACTAACTTCAAACTGGCAACAAAAACCCAGTTATCTGCAAGAAATTCTGCAGGCTTTGGGCTTCATGGCATCCTGCATCCTACTGATTCCATATGCAAGAATGCATATGAGGAAACTTTAATAGTACCTAAAAAGTTTATGGAGTCAACATTCACACAGTCTAGAAACAATGATTCCTCTCATTCCCTGCCTACAACAGGAGTTTCTATGGTGGGTAAAGGCATGTCACCAAAACATGGGACGGGCCTTCACTCTACCCCCTACCAGCCAAACTTTAACAGACTTATCAGATTATGCCTGGGGGGCGCACATGGCAGGAAGATGCATTCAGGGCATATGAACCCCAAAACAAATGCATCTACATATCAACCAGAAAGAGATGCTAGCTGTTCAAAATGCCCGAACAGCCTTCAAGGACTTACTTCATCCAGGACAACTACTGATAGATGGACAACACCATGGTCATGTGGTATATAAACAAGCAAGGGGGCACACACTCTTACCCCCTTTGCAGATTAGCCATGTCACTGTGGGACACAGCTTTGACCTACCAAATACATCTTCAAGCTCAATTCCTGCCAGGAAAGCAAAATACTCTGGCAGACGATTTAAGCAGAAACCTTATGGATCCACACGAGTGGAAACTAAATCCACAAGTCTTCAGCATGATAACAGAGAAATGGGGGAGCCCAGACATAGATCTATTTGCCTCTTCTCAAAATTATCAATTGAAAAGATTCTGCACAAGGACTTATCACAGACAAGCATGGAAAGTGGACGCCCTATCCTTCAGTTGGAAAATCCTATCAGTTTACGCCTTTCCTCCTCTGCCTCTTCCCAAGGTCCTCTTAAAAGTCAGACAAGAGAAACCAAAGATGATACTAATTGCCCCGGACTGGCTCCACCAATACTGGCACCCAATCCTGAGGAACTTGTCTCAATACCCAGCTTGGACCTTACCTCAAAGACCTCAACTACTGTCCCAGCAAAACGGTCAGATCCTGCACAATCAACTCCAGACACTGAACCTGGCAGCATGGCTGATCATGTAGTTGTACAAACGACACCTCTCAGTAAAGCTGTGATGGATGTCATTTTGGAAGCCAGAAGGCCTAGTACTAGAAAATCTTATGCTGATAAATGGAAGATATTCTGTGCTTGGAATCAATCACAAGGAACTGATACAGCAGAGCCAAATATTCCTCAGATATTACAATACTTAACTGAGATGCTTGACAAAGGCCTATCTTTCTCATCAAAATCCATGCCTCTGCCATTTCGGCTCAGTACAATACAGAGCCACCAATCTTTTCTCATCCTTTACTAAAGCAGCATCTTAGAGGAGCCAAAAATTTAAGGCCGCCTAGATCATCACCATTACCTGCATGGGAACTGAATTGTGTGTTGGAGAAGCTCACCCTGCCCCCATTTGAACCAGCTGCTACCGCTGATGTAAAGTTCTTATCATGGAAAACAGCTATTCTACTAGCAATTACTTAAGCAGAAAGAGTTTCAGAGCTACAGGCCCTCATGGCTGTAGAGCCTTTTATCATATTTCACCCAGACAGGGTGTCTCTGAGGACAAATCCTACATTTATGCCTAAGGTGGTGTCCAGTGTGGCTCTTAACCAAACAGTTCATCTGCTAACCTTTTATCCAAATCCGCAGAACAAGGGGGAGAGAATTCGGCATTCCTTGGATGTACACAGCTAAGATTCTGCTTGAGCAGGACTAAAGCTCTAAGAAAAACTGAGCAATTACTAGTAACATATGCTGCAAGATCAGAAGGAAAGGCTATTTCAAAGTAGACAATTTCAAAAGTGGATAAGCCACTGCATCCATTTCTGCTACTTACACCATGGTAAACCTGTGCCCAAGGGCATTAGGTCTCATTCCACCAGAGCTGCAGCTACTTCAGCAGCCTTTCTCAGAGGAGTACCAACCAAAGACATTCTAGAGGCTGCTACTTGGAGTTCTGTTCACACCTTTACAAAGCATTATCATTTGGCTCTCCAAGTCCAGGGCAGGCTTTGCCACTGCAGTTCTGCAGGGCCTTATAGCCGCACTTAATGCTGTTTAGCTCCAGCATCCCAACCATAGCTTTGAGATTCTACCCAAATGTATTGACTGCAACAGTGAAACACAAAGAACATAGTACAGTTGTGTGCACTTACCATAAATGTAGATGTTCGAGTGTATTTACTGTTGCAGTCCAGGTTACCCACCCGCCATCCCCCTGTCATTCTGGAGTTTACCTTTCCTTTTCTATCTTCTACAACCTATGTGGTGTATTCGCTTGTAGATGAAGGTAAAGTTTATATTGATGCATGTATATATACATATATATATATTTTTGCTACCTTTTTGGAGGCACCTGACATCTGGGGCAAGAAAAACTAAAGAAAATTGCATCAGCTGCATGTTTTATACCCCTGACGACCTGACGTCATGGAAGAGGAGACAGCAACCAACGCAGGACCCAAGATTTTGGAATTCAGGCTGACTGAGGGCAACCTGCCAGCAGATTACCCAAGTGTAATGACTGCAACAGTGAATACACTCTAACATCTACATTTATGGTAAGCATACACAACTGTACTTTGCTTTGTGGACGCGTTTTTTGTATGGCCTTGTTACATTTGTCTGCTTTTTGTCTGGTATCCCGTCAGCTATCTCCCAACCGGCTAGGCCCGTTATAGTTAGAGGACCTAGTCCTCCCTTGGTTATCTGTTTTCTCCTTCTGTGCTCGTTTTTGTTGTAGATACCTATCCCCACCGGGCTAGGGCCATTTAAATTAGAGGACCTACTCCTTTTCCTTGTTTTTCTGTCAGGACCATTTGAGTTAGAGGTCCTTGTGTAGTGTCTGTAGTTATTAGTTTAGTTCCCGCGCTTGTTGCTGGTGTCTTTTACTGTTGTGTTGTGTTAGTATCCTGCCTACCATGTCTAAGGATACAAAAGAACATAAGCCTTTGGGCTTTAAGAAATGTAGTGAATGTGGGTACAAGATGCCCATTACTGATGGGCACTCTGTGCGTTTATTGTTTAGGGGCTATACACCTTCAGGAGTCTTGTGTGTTCTGTCACGCATTCAGCCCTCGTGTTCAAGAAAGGAAGAACAAACTAATTCCCAAGGGACTACTGAAACCCTCTTTCGAGGAAGATTTGGAGAGGTCTTCTAGTGCTAAGTCCTCTCCCTCTAAAAGGGACAACATCTATCTAAAGCAAAAAAACGATGATCGGCTCCATCTGTCTTATCGGAGCCTCCGGAGAAAGTTTCTAAGTCTACTGTGGCATCCTCTGCTCTTCTGTCTTTGGTGCCGAAGGAAGCTTGTCAACCGACAGAACTTACATCGGCTCCCAGCCTCTCGGAGCTGGTGTCGGAGATACTAGTTCAGAGCCGGTCCCCAGTTTTTAGACCGGTTTCTCCTCCTCGCAGGTCTCCTTCTGAGAGGAGGTCTAGATCTCCTACCTTGTCCTCTAGGTCCTCCAGGACACACTCTGATGTGGATAGAGTGGTACAGAGACTGCTTCAATCACCGGTGCTGGCTAAATTGCTTTCGCTTCCAGCCCAGTCGGCTCTGGAGCCCGTCAGCCATCCATCGTCGATACCTCCTCCGAGCAAATCTCTGCCTTCGGAGTCAGAGTGGTTGGCGCCGTCTGATGCTTCTAGGTCGGGCCCAATAGCCCATCCTGGCTTATCGGCTCCGATCTCGGCGGCTCCGTCCATGAGGTCAAGGACTCGTGGTTCCTCGGTCTGACCCGAGGGGGAGGTCTCTGGATGCTCTTTGGCTCCTAGCCTCCCTCTCGGTGCTTTGGCTCAGGTGAGCCTGACCCTTGCTTCAGACCTTGCCCCTTCTGCTCCGCGGTCTTCCATGGTTGGTCGATCCTCGAAGCTGGGGGGACCAGCTTTCGAGGTCATGCAGATCGTGCTGGCCAGGTCTTCAGCTGCATCATATAGCACTGATACACTTACCCCCTCCAGCTCGAGTATCCATATCTGATCATCCTCTATCCTTGGACAGTGGAGACCCAAGGCCTCAGGATACCTCCATGAGTGGTCCCCAAATTTCTGAGGGCCCCCCAGAATTTTTGCCTGAGGAGCCACCCAGTAAAAGAATGTGCAAGCGGAAGCACATAGACCCTCAGGAAGACTCTCACATCGGACACCGACCTCGAGGAATCGGAGGGGTCCCACAAGTCGTCCTCTGAGGATCTCTTTCTTTGATATTATAGAGATCTTGAAACAGAGAGGTGACTGGCCCCTCTAAACCCCCTCTGAGGAGTCTGTGTTCTTGAAGGCCTTTGGGGCGCAGCCCTCCGCCTCCTGGGTCTCTCCACCCTTCGATGAACTTCTGGATCTAGTTTTTCGGAGGGTGTGGGAAACCCCTGACACTGTGGAACCAGTTCCCAGGAGACCCAACAAATTTCTGTCCGCCCCCCTCTGACAAGGAGTTTCTCATGAAGGGTGTCCCAGTAGATGCTATGGTGGTGGCAGCGGCCACGAAGAAGGAACTGGCTGAGACTTCATCTACCGTCCATCCCCCTAACAAGGAGTCCAGGACCATGGACCAGTATGGGAAGCATATGTTTTCTTCAGCGGCCTTTACACTGCGGTTGCTGAATTACTTGTAACATTTTACACGGCTCCAAAGAGATCTCCTGAAAGAGCTGGGAGATGCTCTGCAGTGTAACGTTTCTGATGTAGTATCTCAAAGTCAACGCTCAGATGTCTACCCTAAATTCTATTGCTAACTCCTCCATGAGGCTGATGTCTTGCGTAGCCGAAGGAGCGAGTAGGGCAGCGAGTTCCGGAGTTTCTCTCAGAAGGCACTCCTGGATGTGCCTCTATAATTTCGCAGAGGCCTTCAAGTCTACATTCACCAACGCCCCGTTTGATGGTTCCTTGTTCGGAACCAAGGTGAAAAACACTCACTAGGTGCGAGCAAGAGGGAAAAAGTCTGTCTGCCGTGGGAGTCCGTTTTTCCATGCCTTCCAGACCTTATCCCAAGGTCCAGAAGAGTGGGAAAATGTGGTTCAAGAAATCGCAGCGGTTTTCTCATGATGCACAAAGGGATTCCCCCTCCAGAGGCAGGGGAGGGGGTAGTAACTCAGGTAGACGCTGCCGTTGAGGCAGAGGAGGCTCGCGTAACCAGGGAGACCGTGATTCCTTTCATGGTTCTCCCTACAAACGCTCCTGATGGGAGGCCCGACTGCGCGTTTCCGGAGCCAGTCGGGGGTCGCATTTCACTATACCCGGAAGCCTGGCAAGACAATAACCCAGGACCAGTGGGTATTAAAAAAATAATTTCCGGAGGATATCACAACCCCCCCCCCAACGATCAAAAGAATCCCAGATGTTCCACCCAATCAAAGGGATTCCGCAGCTTCAGAGGTTATAAAGCTGCTAGAAAAAGGAGCCATCCAGCATGTCCCCTCAGACCAGATCGGATTAGGGACTTACTCCAGATTCTTTTTGGTGCCGAAGAGAACAGGGGACATGAAACCCATCTTGGATCTCAGCCGCTTGAACCTCCACATGAAGAAGTCCAAGTTCCGAATGTTCACATTGCAATCTATTCTTCCATTGTTGGGAAAAGAAGTGTGGATGTGCTCCATCGACCTCAAGGATGCTTACTACCAAATAAAGATGGACAGGGCATCCAGAAGTCATCTACGCTTCCGGCTGGGAGGCAGTCATTTTGAATTTCATGCCCTGCCCCCAGGGTGTTCAAATGTATGACAGTGGTAACGGCTCACTTGAGATTTCAGGGATTCCAAGTGTTTCCATACCTGGACAACTGGCTACTTTCTGCCACCACCAGACATCTACTACTACAGACTAGAGATGCCACTATCAAGCTGAGTCAACTATTTGGTATCACTCTAAACTGGGAAAAGTCTGCCTTGTTGCCCTCGCAGCGTGTTACCTTTATAGGCGCTGAGTTGGACATCGTGCTCATGAGGGCGTTTTTACCACAAGAAAGGATTAAAGTTTTGCAACAACAAGTATACGCATTGCTCCCTCAGAGTGAAGGCAAAAATGGTCCTCAAATTGTTAGGGTCTATGGCTGCAACAATTATGCTGGTTCCTCTTGCGAGGCTTCACATGAGGCTCCTTCAGTGGATGCTCTTCGCCCAGTAGTCACTACAGCATCTTCCGCTTTCTCATCTCATAATGATCACAGACAGTTGCAAGCAAGATCTACGCTGGTGGCGTCACTTAAGCAACCTCAATGGGGGAAAACCCTTCGTCCCATCCCTTCCTGTTGCCACAGTGACCACGGATGCCTCCCAGATGGGGTGGGGGGCATTCTCGGCAGGACGGTCCAAGGCACGTGGCAGGAACACGAGATACATCTGCATATCAATATCTTGGAGATGAGAGCAGTGCTACTAGCGTTGCAAGCACTTCAGAGCTTTCTTCCTCTCGGGACAATTGCAATCCACTCGGACAATATGTCGGTGGTATGTGAACAAACTGGGAGGAACCAAGTCGTATTCCCTTTGAACAGAGACCATTCGAGTGTGGCAGTGGGCAGTGTCTTCCCCGGAATGTGCGTTGCTACAAGAAAACGTTGGGAAGTCCAACGTGATCGCCGACAGGTTGAGCAGAGCTATTCTGATGCCTTACGAGTGGTCCCTGAACAGTCAAGTTGCGGAGAAGATTTTCTGCAGATGGGGGTCGGCCTTGCTGCGATCTATTTGCCAGTCCCCTCATTACCAAGTGCAGCAGCTACTTCACCCTTATCCCCCCTCTGGGGGAGTCACCCAGCGATGCTCTAGTTCACGATTTGCCCTCCGGTCTACTTTATGCCTCCCCTCCTGCCCCTGTTGACAAAGGTTATTCAGAAAGCACAGTCCTTGGGAAGCAGAATAATTCTGATAGCTCCACACTGGCCTCGTCAAATTTGGTTCCCCTTTCTCCATCCCTATCTCATGGATGCCCCCTGGATTCTGGACCCACAGCCAGATCTTCTGACTCGTATGTCAGGGAAGTTCCATCCTTCTCTTCAGACCCTCTGGTTGACAGCCTGGCTACTCCACTTCCATCACTAGTCAGGCTTAATCATTTTCCTCCAGAAGTGATTCATATTCTGTCTTCTTCCCATAAGCCTTCGACTAGAAAGATTTATTCCAGTAAATGGAAAAGATTCTCCATCTGGGCTCAGGCAAGACAAGCTGATCCTTATATAGCTCCAATTTCTTCAGTTCTGGAATTTCTCTCCATGCTTTTCAATCAGGGGTCAGCACCCGTGACCATTAAAGTACAGTTGGCCTCTAGTTCCATTTTTCACGTCGCCAGTGAACCCAGCCTAATGGCGCATAGACTATGTAAGGCATTCTTGAAAGGCACTATGCTGCTTTGCCCTCCAGTCTTCGACCTGGTCATGCCTTGGGACCTAAATTTTGTACTACAATGTCTCACCTCTTTCCCCTTTGAGCCTGTAGCTACTTGTGAACTAAAATTTTTGACTTGGAAAACTATCTTTTTGGTAGCCATCACTTCAGCTAGACATGTCTCGGAGCTCCAAGCGTGGTCTGTCAGACCGCCTTACTTGATTTTTCACAGGGACAGGGTTTCCCTCAGACCAAACCCTTCCTTTATGCCAAAAGTGGCTTTGGTTAGTAATCTCAACCAATCCATTGAACTGCCCGTATTTCTTCCAGAATTCTCTAATGGGGCAGAATTTAAATTTCACCAACTGGATGTTCACAGGCAGTTTCATTTTTATCTGCATAGAACAAGGGATCTTAGAAAATCGGATCAGCTATTTCTCATTTTCAGAAAATAAGATTGGGTCTCCTGTTTCCAAAGTGACCTTGTCTAGATGGATCTGTAGTTGTATTTCCTTCATTTATGCCTCAGGTGGTAAGGATTTACCATTTAGAGTGAAGGCTCATTCTACCCGATCTATGTCTACCTCTACAGCATTTCAGGCCAGAGTGTGTATGGATGATATTTGTGCTGCGGCTACATGGGCGTCTCCTCACACCTTTATTACTCACTACAAGTTGGATTTGGTATCCAGAGGCAGATCTTCCTTTGGTTCCACAGTGCTCAGGAGTATTTTCCACTGAGCCTCCCAAGGTTCAGGTGCTGGGAACGCTGTCCCACGGGTAAGTGTAGGCGAGATTGGACTACATAACATCAAGAAGTTATGTACTCACCATAACATTCGATGTATGTAGTCCATCTCGCCTCACATTCTTACCCGCCTTCCCCCATCCTGGAGGACCTAGAGGTCAGTTCTGGTTTCAGTACTCCTTTGATTATTGGAATGTTTTCTCTCTCTCTATGTGTTCTGTGTATGGGGGGAGAGTGATAGAGTGATTGAGCTTGCAGCAAACAAGGTCTGAGGAAAGGGAGCAGTGCAAAATGGGATACCTCTTAGCCCAGCCAATTGAAAGACTTTGAGCTAGAGTATGGCCGAGTCAGAACCGAGGTTCGGCTCCGAACCCACAGGTAAGAATGTGAGACTAGATGGACTACATACATCGAACATTATGGTGAGTACATAACTTCTTGTTTTCCAGCTATATTTCTTTTTTACCAAAACGTCTGTTTGCCTTTTCAATTAATTTCAGGTAGCTTGTTCACTGGTTTCTGACTGTAGCACTGTATTCAATAATGGATTTAATTGGTGAGGAGTAAAGTGGGTACTGGGATCTCTCTGACTCTACATACCTTTTAGAATTAGATGAGCTACAGAATATTATTTTCTGGCTTTTGCAGATGGTGGTTAAGGTAGACAGTCTGCCATTGTTCATAGATCCCACCCACCCCCATATCATTTCCTTTATACCTAACCACCCGTTTCCTCCTACCCAAACACTCCTCCCCTTCCTGCTCCACACAAACACTCTAGCCTACTTCCTACCCCAACATAGAATTCCTACCTCCTCCACCACCTCTCTATACACACCACCCTATAACCATTAAGTTATTACCTAGAAGTAATATTTTTAACTGCAGTAAATATGCATATCTGAACATAGTACAAATTGAAAATATATAATTCAATTCACCTTATCCATAGTCAAGAACATCATTACAGATAAAGTAGCCTCCCCCCCCCCCCCCCCCCTATTTACTAACTCACTATCTCTGCTACCCTCTCTTAACTAGAGGATACCAATTACCTGACCAATACTTCTTGGCCATACTGCAGCTCCCTAACACATAAAGTGATAGCTCTTGCACTGGCCATACTCTCCATCACTTTTCTGCAGCCGTATACCCATCATTATATGATGCTTATATAGCTCCTAAGTCCCTAATGTCACTTCAACTTGTAGCTACAGACAACTCCCATTAGCAAGTCTTACACTCTCATCCACCTATCACTTCAAATCTCTTATCCCTCTTAACAAACTCCCACATGCACCTAATACTGCACCTTTAATACATCATCAATCTCACTCATTCATAGATAGTACCCTTGCATGTAACACATTCTTTCTGGAACTAGATAACATGGGTTACACATATCCAACCCAACTACTAAAAACATCATTCTACCCATTAATAATCTTCACCCTACTCCTACTTTCCATCCTGTCCTCTTACCACACTCCGCATCATAACCACACCCCATCCCCTTGGCAAACTGATTTCACAGCCAACACCACCAAACTAAAAAACTTCCCTATATCGCCATGTGACCTTACCTCCCCCTACCCTTCTCTTACACATTAAACTGAAAATCAAAACAAACTCCCTCTTTTCTCAAAGACAAACTAAAATAATTCACAAATTGACCAAACTCTGTCTATATCTACTCCATAAACTCACTTGCAGTGGTGATGTACACCCCAGTCCAGGACCAAAAACATCAATCAGCCGAAACTTAAATCAGCTAAATCCCCTACACCACAGACCTACCTCAGCTCTCCTCTTCTTAAGAGACAGATCAGAGAAAAAGGGCGGAGGTGTTGCAATATTATTCCAAAATCAACTGAACAACTAGATTACAATACCCATGAATTCAGAGATGTAGAACTAATCATTGCCAAATTAAAAATAAGTTCCAACAAACTTATAATTATTGCAGGTGGCTATATACCACCAGGCAATAACATCACTGTAATGGAATGTCCGCTTAATTGGACCTCCCAACTCCCTTCCACATGAAACCATGGTATTTGGAGACTTCAATATTGACTGGCTTCACTGCTCCAGCCATAACCCCTCTGTCTTCATAAACCTCCACAGGTTTACCCAAACTATAACCACCTCCACTAGAATTGACGAAACTTCCAAATGCCAGTCCATCTTAGACTGGATCCTGGTATCTGACCCCACTCTTGCACAGCAGTCTGGTTGTCTTCCAGATACCCTAAGCGACCATCATCCAACCTACCTAATTAGAAACGGGTCCCAAACTATCAACCAACCTATCCCCAGAGTCGTTAGAAACAAAAAAAACTTTATAGCTACAGATCTCATCAGTACTCTAAAAAGCTGTAACTGGACCCCCCCAAAACATCTACCTCTAGACTATGTCGTCGAGTTCTTTAACACAACCTTCATAAAAATCTTAAACCATCATGCACCCCGTAGAACCATTAGAATAAAAACTAACTATGCCCCATGGCTAAGAAAAGGTACTAAAACTATAATGAAAGAAAGGGACAAGGCCTAGATTCAATATCAGAAAAACAAAACCACTACTTTGAGATAAAAACTATGTAGAGCTCTGTAACAAAGCCAAAAAGCAAATCAAACTAGACAAATCCAGTTACTATACAAGCATGCAAGAAAAATATGCTCACAACCCACAAAAATTCTGGGCCTCAATAAATGGTATACTACATCCTGGAAAGTCCACGTCTCCAACTCCTGTGCTTCCAAATAACCATGAAAACATTCCTACTCAGTTTAACAAATTCTTTACCGAAACAGTCCAGACCCTTGCCAGTGCCCAAAATAGTACTAGCAGCCCCACACCAATAACTACCCCAACCCACCCCATATACAAAACAATCACCCCAGTTTTCACCTCAACTCTGTATCCACCAAATCAATATCTAAACTCCTTGGTAAATAAACCAACCACTTTAGCAGCTGATAAGCTTCCAGCAGACTTTCTTCGGATCTCAGCTGAAGCTATAGCCTATCTGGTCTCTATTCTCATAAACAGATCTCTGTCAGAATGCAAAGTCCCCACCTCATGGAAAACGTCATATATAATTCCACCGCAGAAAGGAGGCAACTCCTTAGAGCTCACCAACTATCACCCAATAGCAATCCTATCACCTTTATCCAAAATATTAGAAAGAGTTGTTCATACTCAACTAATCCAGTACCTCCAGAGTAACAACCTACTCTCCATATCCCAGCATGGATTTGACCTTCCCATAGCACCACAACAGCACTATTATCATTCACCAACATAGTTAACCACCACAGAAACAAGGGTCTATTTGTTTCTTAAATATTCTTAGACCTATCAAAAGCCTTTGACATGGTAAACCACAGTCTACTTCTTGATACCCTGTCCACCCTAAATATAAGTCCCTCCTCTATATCGTGATTCAACAGCTACTGTCTGCCCGTCAGCAAGCAGTCCTATGGCAGGACCAATTGTCCCCCCTGTTACCAGTAACCACAGGAGTCCCTCAAGGATTCATCCATGACCCATTGCTGTTCTCTCTATTTACTAATCAGATCTCTTCATCCTCCCCCACTGCCTCAGTAGTACAGTATGCAGATGACACCACCCTCATATGTGCTGCCCCTGCCCCTAGTGAACTGCAAACCCTTAGCCAAAACAACTTCACCCTAGCCAAAACTTAGTTCACCAACATCAAACTTCTTAATCCCAAATAAAAACAAACTAATTCTTTTCAGCCCTGGCAGAGCTCCTCCCCTAAATAATAATTTCACCATTAGCTCCAAAGAAAACATTCAAATCAGTCCAACCTTACACACTAAACTGCTGGGGGTAGAAATAGACAATAACCTGACGTTCGACATCCACATCAAACCATTAAGAAAGTTAATAAAAAACTTGTCTCTTCTACAGGAACAAACAGTTTATGACCAGACGCACCAAAGTAACCATCAAAAAAACTCATCTTCTATCCACCCTCCTCTCTGCCTCTCCCATCTTGACCAATCTCCGCCAAACTGATCTAAATAAAATGGAATCTTGCTACATGATTGCCAAGTTTGCTACTGAAGCCTCATATAAGTCCCACCACTGTCTATCCCTTAAGCAACTCAACTGGCTTGAGTTGCCTCATATATTTCTATTCAATCAACTCTCTGTAGCACCCAAACTCTGCTACCTTCCTGAGATAGCTCCAGTACTTCAGCACCTAATTCAGCCCCATATTCCCTCTAGAGCCTTAAGATCTAGTAACCAGAACCTTATAACTGTTATCAGACATAAAAACGAAGTATCCCTCTTTGCCAACACCATTACCAAAACCTGGAACACACTACCAAGCCAAATAACTTCTACCACCTCCTTTAGTCAATTCAAAAAAACTCCTGAAAACCCACTAAGTAACTGGCTATGCTCATGCCACTCACCAGGTAATCCATACCAAGAGAATTTGTCAGGGTACAGCTATGTATAAACAGTTTCTCCACTGAAAGCTTTCAAACTCTTATACATTTACATTACAAAACTTATAACTGCAAAAGAAAAAAAAACGTACCTCTGATTGTCTACTGTAAGAAATGTTAATCACTAGCATGATGTCCTGTTGTGTATGTATATATGCTATATGTATGTTTGTTAATCACCAGCATGTGGTCCTGATGAGTATATATGCCATATGTATGTATGTTTTACTTCATTTTACTTTCAATTAATGTATTGTAATGTGGAGCTTTTCTTCCCGGGCCTCCGCTGAAAATGGACCTGTGTCCAGTCGGACTTTCCCGGTAAACAAATGTAAAAATAAGTATCTTTAATAACCGTAATGAGACTAGTGCTGTCCATGGTCACCTGCTACAAAGCCTTTCGTCTTGTAGGGGGTTGCAGTTTTCTTACAGACCCTTCCTGCCAAATAGTTAATTGCTGCTACAGGTGGCTGTTTCATATTTAGGTCTTTCTTTGTTTGACATGTACTGGGACCCCTCTGAAAATGCAGTCCACTCAAGAGGGCTACCCCAGTCAGCAAAATGTAAATAAAAAAAAAATCTTTGCAGGAACCTGCTTTTATCCTCAGAAAATGCTGTTACCAAAACATTTTGCTTTTTCTCCGGTAGCTTTTAAGGGATTTCTGTAAATTACAGCAAATGAAATCCTATATTTGCTCTTAATTGTGCCACTTTGGGGTAGACAACCTTGATCCTTCTCTCTCAAGGACAAGCCACCATTCTTTTAAGTTGAAAGGCTGAGTCCTGCATCCATCTCTAGAATAAGTTTAATTAAGGTTCTGTTCCACAGTTTAGAATTGTTCCTTTCTTTAGTAGCCGTGTTCCAGGAAGCTGGGAAGCCTTTTACTGGGAAACTTTTTTTTTTTTTTGGCAAAATGGAAGAATTTTTGCATTAGAGCAAGACATGAGGCTTGGTTCTGCAGCAAGTACAACTCCAAGAAAGACCCTTCTTTTTTTTCTCTTGCCTCATTTGTTGAGATGTGTCTTGTGTTCTGCAGTATTCTCTAGTACCTTATTTTCTAGGAGTTTATAACTATCATGTCCATCAAGTCTTCCTTCTGGCTGCCCGGTTGACCCATTCTTTCATTTTTTAGGTGACTGTCCCGGAACCATACCTCTCAACTGTACAGTTTTTTGCAGAATGTCCAGATCCCATATTTTTGCCCAAATATTTGGTCTGTTCGCCATAAAATGTGTGGTTTTCTGGCAAATCACTGAGTAATGAAGCATCTAAATAATGACCTGTATTTGAGTTTCAGACTTCGTATCCTTTAGTAAATGTATGCAAACACAATCCTGTTCTAACAGCTTTCTAAGTGTATAAGAGCAATGTTTAAAATCTGTCCCTATTTTTGGGCCTCCCCCCAATTAGTTTAGGCTTTGTCCAGATTTCTTACATTAAGAGAGTTTGAGAGGTATGCCTGGCACGCACACTCCCTTTGTGGAACAAGAGCCCAGTGACTCATCTGTTCCCTCTAGAGGTGAGAGTTGGGCACCAAAAGTGGTGCTGTCATGTGCTTTTTTTTTTGCGTTTATCTGCCTGTCTCCTCGATGGATGTGACTTACACAGTTGCTTGCTTTCAGGGCCAGCCTTTGGTCAACTGGTGCCCTAGTCAAAAGGACTCCACAGCGCTCCCCCACACCAACTGGTGCCCCCATCCTGGTCTAACTACACCATCCAGATTACTGGAAAAGTGCCCCTGATAGAGCGCCTCCCTAGGCAGCCGCCTAGTTGGCCTATGCCTAAGGCCAGTTATGCTTGCTATGTAAGACTCGTGCATGCTTCCATCATCTTAACCTCTGATTACGTGGCTAACCATTAGTGCAAACACAGCTCTTATCCTTACTGTGCTGCATGGTATGGACATAATTCTCTAGTAGGTGCCAGACTGCAGTGGTTCAGACCACCTCTCTCCCCTCCTAGAATAAGCAGGCCAGTGTCAGTCATATATCTCCCATGCCAGCAGTATTAATTGAAAGCAGGCTTTCTGAGTTGTAGGCAGAGCTTAAGCCCTCTCTGCCAGAGGTAGTCATCAGTAATAAGTAGTTGATGCTTGGCACAAACGTTTCAGATGCAAAATTCATTCAGTTAATGTAGTTACAATCTCTTACTAACCAGATCTTCATCTCACATTGCTGCAGTCCTTACATATGGGTAGTCCGCTGTCCTCGGTCGGCCCGTCACCAAGTATAAGGCTGACGTCGGTCATGGGCGCACAGATCTGACATCAGAGCGTCAGGGTATAAAAGCGCATGACCGACGTCATATCCTCAGTCTTTTTTGCCGCACGGTCCGATGCAGAAGCAGCGTTGCGGTGCGTGCGACGTTCTGAAATTTTCGTATTCTGAGTTTCAGACCGAAACCAAGTTGGGCGCTAGAATATTTTGTTTTTCTTGCCTCAGTTAATTCCGGATGTCAGAAAAAGTGAATAATTGTATTTCTTGTGGGAAACAGATACCGCATAGGGATTATCATTCTCTTTGCATTCCTTGTTTGGGACCTGAGCAGGACGTAGTAGGGTGTCGGTTTTGTGCTAGGTTTAATAAGCGCACCATAAAACGAAGGTTAGATTGCGCTAGGTTAGTCTTTGGTAAACGGTGTAATTATAATATGCCGTCGGATCCTCCGACGCCCGCTTCCACGAAGAAGCGCAAAGACAAATCTTTTAAACCTAGACAGGATGTTTTGTCCCTTTCAGACGCCGGTCCTGTAGAAGCTACAGTGGAACAGGTGGATCCGGCTGCAGTCTCTGAAGTTTCTGTTGAGTCTCAGGGGGAAACTTTGATTTTGCAGGATGTGGCCTCACAGGAGTCAGGTCAAGCTGAAGGGGCCTCTCAGGTTACTGTTCTCCCTTCTATGCCTAAGGTGGTTAGGCCTCCTGCTACTACTTCTAAGGCTTCTTCTAATGGCAGGTCTGTTTTGCCTTCCTCTGGTGTTTCTCCAGGTACTTCAGGGTCTGTGCCTAAAAAGCACATGCTTAAAATGGCAGAAGATTTGATTACTTTAATTAGAGGTTCTATGCCCCCTCCTGATAAGAGGCCCAGGGTGGAGCCTGAGTTGGAAAGTTTGGATCAGGCCTCAGATGACTCAGAGTCTTCTGCTGAAGATATTCAAGATTTTCTCCCTTATTCGGACTCTGATGCAGAGGATTCCACTCCTTCTGCTTCTCCTCCAGAGGATTTTTCATTTTCTGAAACTCTGCATTCCATGAGGGAGCATTTTAAGTGGGAAGGACAGGATTTCTCTGATTCACGGAAGAGGCTTAGGGAATTTTTGTTTTTACCACAGCATAGGCCCTTGGCTATACCTCCTGTTTTGGATGTTGTTCAAGATGTTTTCTCGGAGGCTTCCCTTAATCCAGATTCTTTGCCTCCTGCGCCAGTCAAACCGGACAGGTATTACAGGGTGCCTGAGGCTCATAAATATCTGTATAAGAGTCCTAGGGCGGACCCAGAAACTATTAGTCAGGGGCCTAAGGGTGTTAGAGCCTCTGTTGTTAAGAATCCGATTCCTCTAGATAAGGAAGCTAGGGCTTTGGATAGATGGGGTAAGAAGGTGTATACCTCTTCTCGTAGCAATGAGGGCTTTGAATTGCCAGTTTCATATGTTGAAGTATCAGAATTTCCTCCTTTCTCAGCTAAAATCTAAAGTGGATGCTTTGGCAGAGGGCATAGAGTGTAAAGAATTGCAGGATTTAGTACATGTTTCTGAACAGGTGGGTAAGCATTCTTTGCAGTGTGGTTTTGATGCTGTACAGGCCTCTTCTAGGGTTGCTGCCACTGGTTCGGTTCTTCGTAGGCACGCATGGCTTAAGGATCAGAATTTGTCCGAGCATGTTAAAACTAGAATTCTGGATGCCCCTTTACAGTCTGAAGTTTTGTTTGGTCCCCCTGTGGAGTCGGTTTTGAAGAAAATGGAAGACAAGGCTAAGTCTATGCAGACTGTTAAAGATTTTTTGCAGGTGCAACCTCCAAAGTTTAGTAGAAATTGGCCTACTAGGGGGTGGACGTACCCTTCTTCTGATTCCCAGTCTAGGGGTAGATCTAGACGTGGCAGGGGCAGAGCTCACAGTACTTTTAGGCCTAGAACTTGGAGTTCTCCTGCACAATCTGCAGGTGAGGGCAGGGGCCAGTCCTTTCGTAAACAGGCCCAATGACCTGCATTTTCAGCTGCCAGATTCTTCTTCCCTGGCAGCTCCTTTGGGAGGAAAGTTAGCACTTTTCAAGCAAAACTGGCTTTTAGTCACCCAGGACAAATGGGTATTAGACGTTATAGACCGAGGCTACAAGTTCTATTTCCATACACTGCCTCCTTTCAAAGGCATGCCAGACGTTCCTCCTCGGCAAAGGATAGAGGCTCACAAGCAGATTTCTTTACTTCTTCAAATAGGAGCTATACAGCCAGTTCCTCTGTCAGAAGTGGGCCTAGGATTTTATTCTCGCCTGTTTCTAGTACCAAAGAAAGGGAACACGTGGAGACCAATTTTGGATTTATCTATCCTCAACACTTATCTGGACATTCCAAGTTCAAAATGCTGACGTTACAACAGCTTTTACCTCTGTTGGGAAAAGATCACTGGATGGTAACTCTGGATCTCAAAGAGGCTTATCTTCATGTTCCTATCAGGCCCAGTTGCAGGAGGTACCTGCTGGCTGGAAATTTACATTATCAGTTCTCTGCATTGCCCTTTGGCTTATCTACTGCCCAGAGTGTTCACAAAGGTTCTGGCTCCAGTGATAGCCTTTTTCAGGTTAAGAGGGATACAGATTTATCCTTATTTGGACGATTGCCTGATTATTGCACAAGACAAGGACGAACTTCTTCATCATCTACAGTATGTGATGGTAGTGTTAAGATGCCTGGGGTATTCTGTGAACGAAACAAAGTCCAGTCTAGTACCCTCTCAGGACATGTGCTTTCTGGGTGTGAGACTGAATACAGCTTCCCAGATGGCTTTTTTTGACCCCGGACAAACAAAGAAGCCTTTCTCTTTATTTCCATCAAATGTCTCTACAGTCCAGGCTGACTGCAAGAACAGTCCTTCAAGCCTTGGGGTTCATGGCATCTTGTATTCTGGTGCTTCCCAATGCCAAACTGCATATGAGGAAGCTTCAATGGTATCTCAAAAAGTATGGACACAACACTGCCAAGATCTAGACACTGTCATTCAGATAATACCTTGCATTCAGAAGGAATTTTTGTGGTGGGCTCAGGAATGTCACCTAAACAAGGGACTCTCTGTGACCCGACCAGAGGCGAGTCAGATTCTAACGACAGATGCCTCGGACAAGGCCTGGGAGCACACCTCAATGGAAAATGGGTGCAAGACACGTGGCCTGTCAGACTTCAACATTTGCATATCAACTTGAAGGAGATGTTAGCAGTTCAGTTTGCATTGATGGCTTTCAAGGATTTACTTCAACCAGGGCAGGTGTTGATTCAAACAGACAACACTACTGTCATGTGGTACATCAACAAGCAAGGGGAACCCATTAGTGCATCTTTGCAGGCAAGCGATGATTTTGTGGGAGACTGCTCTCAGTTTACACCTCAATCTTCAGGCAAGGCTTCTACCAGGAGCACAGAACTCCTTAGCAGATGTGTTGAGCAGACAAATAGTGGATCCTCACGAGTGGAAACTGGATCATCATGTATTTCAAAAGTTGACAGTGTTATGGGGGACTCCAGACATAGATCTGTTCGCTTCTCCACTAAATTACCAGTTGCCAAAGTTCATCCCACAGCTTGGAAGGTGGATGCTCTATCATTCAGTTGGAGCAATCTTCATGTCTATGCCTTTCCACCTCTGCCTCTCATTCCCAAGGTACTCTTGAAGGCCAGAAAAGACAAGCCATCCATGATTCTGATAGCTCCGGATTGGCCTCGACAGCACTGGTACCCACTACTGAGGAATTTAGTAAGGGAGCCTCCATGGCCTCTGCCTTTGATTCCGCATCTTTTGTCTCAGGAGGGTAATCACTTCCTCAATGTCAAGATTCAGTCTCTGCATCTCACAGCCTGGCATATTCTGTTTTAGACCCTGGAGGGTCTCAGCTTCCACCACAAGTTTTGAATGTTATTTTGGAGGCCAGAAGGCCTAGTACAAGGAAAGTTTACGCTGATAAATGGAGGAGATTTTTTCTTTGGAGCAAAGCGAAGGACTTTGATGTTTCCAAACCTGATTTAAGTGTTTCTCTTCAATATCTTACTGAGTTATTGGACAAGGGTTTGTCTTTCTCCTCGATAAAGGTTCATGCTGCAGCCATTTCTGCTCACTACGACTGTGACCCTCCTTTATTTTCCCATCCTTTGTTTAAGCAATTTCTTAGAGGGGCAAAGAACATAAGACCCCCAATGTAGAGCTCCTACTCCTGCTTGGGATCTCAATTTTGTGTTGGAAAAGCTTACTCTACAGCCTTTTGAGCCTGCAGCTACTGCCGAGTTAAAGTATTTATCATGGAAGACTGCTTTTTTGTTGGCCATTACCTCTGCAAGAAGGGTTTCTGAATTACAGGCCCTTATGGCAGTGGAACCTTTCCTGATTTTTCATAAGGATAGGGTATCTTTGCGTACTAATCCTTCCTTTATGCCTAAAGTGGTTTCTAGTGTGGCCTTGAACCAAACTATTCACTTGCCTACTTTTTATGCAAACCCTCAAAATAAAGGGGAGAAGATTTTGCATACTTTGGATATTCACAGGCAGTTACGTTATTATTTGAGCCGAACCAAGGGGTTCAGGCAGTCTCAGCAGTTGTTTGTTTCTTTTGCTTTGGGTTCTCAGGGAAAACCTGTTTCAAAACAAACTATTTCTAAATGGATTGGTATTTGTATTTCTTTCTGTTATTCCCATCATGGTAAGGAGATTCCGGCTGAATCCACCTCATTCCACTAGAGCTACTGCCACTTCTACTGCCTTTCTAAGGGGGGTAGCTACAAAAGATATTTTGGAAGCAGCCACTTGGAGTTCAGTACATACTTTTTCCAAGCATTACCACCTTCCTCTTTATTCCAAGTCTAGGGCTGGGTTTGCCACTGCAATATTACAGGGCATTTTAGCAGCCCCTAATGCTTTATGATTTGCCATCCTCCCTTCCCTCTGCTTTGGGATTCTACCCATATGTAAGGACTGCAGCAATGTGAGATGAAGAACATAGTACAGTTTTGTACCTACCATAAATGTAGATGTTCGAAGATCCACATTGCTGCAGTCCAATTCTACCCTCCTTCCCTCTGTAGTTTGGCATGGTTATATGGTTTGGGTGATGGTTGTTGGGCATGTTTTTGGGAGGTATCCTGTTTTTGGCTGTGGCCTGGGCTGTGGCCTCTTTTAGGGCCTTCTGACATCTGGGGCAAGAAAAGACTGAGGATATGACGTCGGTCATGCGCTTTTATACCCTGACGCTCTGATGTCAGATCTGAGCGCCCATGACCGACGTCAGCCTTATACTTTGGTATTCTGGCCGACCGAGGACAGCGGACTACCCATATGTAAGGACTGCAGCAATGTGGCTCTTCGAACATCTACATTTATGGTAGGTACAAAACTGTACTTTTCTGATGATTAAACATTAGAACTAAATAATGTAAGAGCAATGCTTAATTTGATATAATTAAAGAAACTGATTTCTTCCACTAATACTGAATTTGATAGAGCAGGTTTGCGTTGCCACATTTAAATTTTTTATACTGTATTTTGGTGTATAATGCAGCTTTTTTTAAGTTATCTTGTCATTATGTTGTAGCAGTTTATTGAGACCAACTGTATGATGATTAGCCCAGATTTGCACTCATCTTGTAATGATTATCTTCCACGTGACTAGATTGTGGCTGAAAAAGCGCCTTCTGACCAGCTGACTTGGCTTGTAAATAAACTACGATATTTTGTTGGATCTTCTAGTTAAAAAGTCTGAATGTCTTTTTTGTCATCTTTAAAAATATTGACTTGCCAAATTACTTAGTTGCTGCTGATGCTCTTGCTAAACTAACATAAGCCACTCAATATATTTTGCCTTGGCTGCTACATCCAAGCTGTTTATCTTTAGTTATTAGGGTTGCCACATGCCATGTTTTGACAATGTTGAATGTTGCAGCTAAATTACCTGTGAATGTCCAGACTGCAGGAGTCTCTTGACTTCCAATACAGTGATTCTTTATCTTAAGTATGGGTTACTGATACAAAGTTCTGTGTATCCTGGCAGCTATTAACTGTAAGGTGTTGTAAACTATCAGAAGAATTTCTGTGCGCTCCTGTTTGAACAAAAGCTCAGGGCTTAACAGCTCATTTTAAAATGACAAGCTGCACACTGTTTTAGATTTCTATACTTACTATTTAAACTCTCTCTCAAGATATAACATTTTCTCACAGTCTAAAGTTTTACTTGCACAATATTAAATAAATTTGATTTTATCAAGGGATGCAAAGGTCAGTCTTCCAGCCTTAGTATAGTGCAGAGATGTCAGAGAGTCTCAATCCCTTCTAACATGAGACAGTGCACATAATATAGCAATGCTGCTGCTGTTGTCAGAGCTGCAAGATAGTTGGATAGTATTGATCATGGATGTCATGCTAGGTGGTGGTGGAAGTGTAAGTCAGGGCTGTGTTAATTGCAGCTGGAACAAGTGAAAAGGAATGAATTGAGTAAGAGCAGCAGCATGTAATGGATAAGCTGCAGTCTCACATGAAACCAGCAGATTTTTAGTGTTCCCTTCCACTGCTCACCTCAGGCACCCCTTGCTTACCTCCATTGTGGCCACAGAGTGTTTTTGGCAGTTAGAATGGATGATGGGAGAATAGTTTCTTAATATGCAGTGTCTACTTGTTTCCTCCCCTTTCCCAATATATGCTGGCATAGGCTCTCATTTCTGGATGCACACAGTGTAGTGCACAGCCATAATGTGAAGAAATGGAGCCTCTTATCACCATTCTTGCAGTGCCTCCTGTCCTCACTTGTGGCCACTGCAATGTTGCTAGTTCTTTCGCACTTCTCACGTAAAAGACAAAGCAGCCTTCTCTTTGCTGCTCTGTCCCTCTGGTTGGACTCTGGTGCTACTCAGACTTGAGATGCAGATGTTGAATTATGTATTGTACTGACCGCAATGTTTATAAAATACAATCCACTTGCATAGATACAGCAGTAATATTCTGTATCCTGTTTCATTTGACTGAAGTATTTAACTGTAAAACTTAGGAATTCCTTTTGTTATATTTGCTCTTGTAAAGCCTTTTAGTATTATTATTATATATTCTTAGTAAATTTTCACACTGTTAGGCTTCAAGAAAAAACTCAATGGTTTAATGTCATATATGAGATGCTAATAATGTGTTTGTGTATCACATGCTTTAAAACTTCAGTTTGCAAATGTTTCTGTACTTTCCAATGCAGGACAGAATAAGGACTTACATGAATAAAGTCAAAGAAGCAGCAGAGAAGAAGAAAGGGCCAACATCAAAACTTGATAAAGCAGCTGCTTCCAGATTTATCAAAAGTGCATTATGGGAGCCAAAATCTGATGAAACACCTTCACGTGAACATTCACGCCACAAGAAAAGAAAGAGTTAAATCCTAAAAAAAGAAAGCAAAATAGTTCTCCCTTTATAAACACAATTCATCATCCATTGTCTTTTTTGTCTATATATTGTATAACCATAATTTCCATCATGTAACAGTACTTTGCAACAACAAAAAATATTTTATGTATTCATATTTGACTTGACTGGAACTAGGAATGTTTTAAGATGTCTTTCAAGATTTGTGAATGCATTTTGTAAGGGTATCAGAACACACACAGCAGAATAATTCAGTTGTCAGCCTTCAATATGAAGAATTTAGTTTTACTTTTTAAAAATGAGTTTGGAAAATGTGAAATTGACAGAATTATTTAACATTTTATTCCCCATTTCTTCTTTAAAAGCAGACACACCAGTGGAGTCATTCATATTGGCTATATTTTCACATAAATGTGCTTATATTTATTGCTGTTTTGACATTTGCTGCATAGAATTTTCAGCAGATTTCATTTTGATACATTGTGTATTGCATTAAGATTTCTTAAAGCTAAGTTTGTTTTGTAACATACTTTTAAATATTGACTGCTGCTTTCAGGCTGTATTGATTTCTTGATCATAGTGCACATTCCAGTAAATGGTCATGTCAGTGTGTGGTAATGGTTGCACTACTGTTTATGGTATATAAGAACTGGCACTTGGGAATAGCTGTGGCAGTGTTTCAGTTGTGGTGTATTGTTCTTTCTGTGCTAATCCAGGTCATCCACTGTAATAAATTTACCCCCCAAAGAAAAAAAAACATGGGTTTATCGCATTGTTGCCTGGACTTCCTGCAGTCCTACTGTAGTAGTATTGTTTCTGTCAAGGACAGCACCCACCAATGAATAGTATCAGTGTGGGATTTCTGATTTGTTCCAAAAGTGCATCCCACCACCCAGCAAGCTGCAGCAGTAGTGTACTGGCCCTTATCAGACCACCTCTTGCAAAAAAATAAAATAAAATAAACCCTCAAATAAAAAAGGAATATGTCTAGCTTTTGTTGGCTACAAAAAGATGAGGAAGATAACAGGCCACTTGTAATCACATCTTATTGTAAACTAGTAGGATGAACAAGTACAAGAGCATTGGCAATGAAGCAGTTGTATTTCATGCCCCAGTCTCATGGAATGGGGCATTTCTTAGACAATTCAGCACCATTGGCCCTAACAGCAGAGCAGGACACATTTGCACAAAATAAAGATGAAAGGACCCAGCCATTAAATCACTTCCATTAGTAGAAAATCTGTTGCATCATTGACTGTGGGAGAACAGTAGTGTGTGTCATACAAAGTTATTAGGATGTTGTGACTTCCAGTTGAAGCACTGCTGATGATAGCATTCTGTGCTAAACACATCAGTTTGTCTGACATATGGGGACTTTTGTGCAGTTCATCCAGCACTGTACAAAGTCCATCTTTTGTTACACATTGTCCTCTGCAATGATGGTGTGGTCTTCATTTGCATCCATACTGCACACCCGTAGTCTTCCTAGTACGTAGATGTGTATGTATATATGCCGTGGTGTGCTGATACTTAATACAATGGCACTGTGCAAATCATAAAGTTATGTCATGTGCAGTTGCATACATTATGAGTGTTGACAGTTGATAATTTATGTACCTTTGTGATATTGCTGCAATATGTTTTCAAAACATTTAAAGTAAATTTTGTAGTCCCTTTATTTTTCAGTTAACTTTGTGTGAAAGTGTGTTTTTGAGTCGTACCGAATTGTGTAATGACATGTAACATTTTTTTTTTTTTAATGATAGTGCCAGCTCCCACCTTTTTGTTAATTAAAATGTTATTCACAGTGCTCTAAAGAGTTTTGAACCAAAATCTGTTTTATTTTAGTTCTGCAAATAAGCAATGCGTTAATTGTCAGTAGTTCAGTGGTGATGACCTCTGATTGTTCAGTTTGATTTCATGCAGCCTCCTATGTTTGCTAAATTCATCTTTGCATATTTTGCCTATTTTTGTAAGTTAAAATAAAGAAAAAAAGAGTTGTTGAAGTTTTGACCAGCATTAAATATTAAAAACACAGAGGATCAGCACCAGTAATTCAAGTTTTAATAACAGTTACAGCGATCTACTACCTCGGCAGTTCGCCTTCATGGATCAAAGTAACATTTTCTTACAGCCATTTTTGTGTATGCCCTAAGCTTGAATTACTGGTGCTGATCCTGTGTGTTTGGATACTTTTGCAAGTGGTTGGTAGATGGTGTGTTTTTTTGTATATTTTTGTTCCAGTGGTCCAACTGTATCACAAACTGCTGGTGTTTCTGGGTCGATGGATGTACCCAGTAATTTGAATTTTGTGGCGCTTTTGAGTGAATGTGAGAGAACTGGCACAGACTGATCCCTGGTGCATGGTCAGTAATCGTGATTTGGAAGGGAGATTTGAGCAATTGGAAAGATTAATGGTGAAAGGGGTAGCTTTATTTTACGATACTCGCTTACTGAAGAAGTATGTAAGCCTGAATATAACTCCCAGGGGCTTACAAGTGGACCGTTTGCCAGCTGCCGAGTTTACAGAAGAGGAAGTTGACCTGTTTGATTAGTGGAAACCTGTTTCTCTACAGTATACCATTGGTTGGTTGCGTATGGTCATCAAACGGAGCCAAAGAGCACATGAAAAACTGAAGAGGGACATTGTTCAACTACAAAATCAAGTGGTGACTGAATCGCGCTATCGAGGGCAGATGGGACACATCACTGATAAGATTAATAAAATCGAGGTGGAAGTTACTCAACGTAGAAAGAAAAAAATTGTTGCGTGATATGAAGGATTATGAGGATGGGGTCCTATTCTCCTGGCAGCAGAAGTCTCAGTGTAGCAGGTCGAGCGTGAGAGGTGGAACTTTTGTGCGACAATTCATCTGTTTCCTCCGGTGAGCTGTCTACTAAAAAGAATGTCTCCTTTGAAGACGTATCTAGTGAAAATGTGGAAGCTGCTAAGGCAGTGACTGAATCTGGCAATGCTTGTCCCTTTCAACACAATAACTGTGGAAAGGGAAGAAATCAGTAAGTGAATGGAACTATTTGGATATGTTATTTGTGGACTGTGATGACCGTGGGTACTGTGACTTGTGTATGGTTAAACTTTCAGCTTTAGTGCTTACAGCTGAAATGAGGTCGATGTTGCTTAAAGGGAATAAGTTTATTCCTACATATTTTCCCTCTTTAGCTGACCTATTTCTTGATTTAAAACACTTTTGTAGGAAGTTGCTGTTGCGTGTCTATTTTGATAAGTAAAGGTGCTGACGCAAATGTTTTGCTGGAAGATGAAGATGAATTGTTGAAACTTTCTATTTATGAAACGGACTGCTTCTTTGAAGTGGCTAATATTAATGTGACTGATGGGGGTTTTACCGTTGGTTATGGCAAATTAGAGCTGCTGATTTTTTTTCAGTGGTGAATAAATTCACACCCTCTGTTAATGTCCCTGCTATTCTGTTTTTTGAAAAATATTGTATAAAGAAATTGAACATGAGTTAGTTTTTTTTTTTAAGTCTGATAGGGAATATAATCTGACTAAAAATGAGTGGCCTTGCAGTGTTTAAAGAAAATCGAGAATGAGCATATTATTAAATGTGCTGATAAAGGTGGAAATTGGGTTATCTTAAAGAAGGACAAATATTGTGAGATGGTTTATGACTTATTAATGGTTGTTGAATATGTTTGTCTGAAAACCCTGTGGATAGGTATAATGCTGAATTGTTGGAAATGGATGAACATTTGGGTTTTTTTGAAAAAATGATGAGAAAATGTATGTTAATAAACCCGTGAACCCCATAATTTATGCATTACCTAAAATCCACAAGAATTTACAACAGCCACCTGGTAGGCCCATAATTTCCGGTGTGGGCTCATATACAAGTAATGTGGGTAAATTTCTTGATTTTCAATTTAAGAAGTATCTTTGTAAGGTGTCAGCCCATATTTGTAATACACAAGAGCTATTAGATGGAATTACAAATATTGAGTGGTAGGGTAATTACTATTGGGTTACAATTTATTTAAATTCATTGTTTAGTAATATTAAACATAGATTTGGTTTGGAAGCCATGAGGAAAGTGGGTGAGGGCCCACGTACATCATTTTTAGTCAGTCTGAGTTTTGTCTGACTCACAATTACTTTGTTTGAGGGTGATTAACTTCAACTTAAAGATACAGCTACGTGGGCTGCATATGCCCCTACTTATGCTGTTTTATATATGGGACATTTTGAAAAACAGTTTCTATATCCAACTTATTTTTATAGAAACAATGTGGTTTTCTTTAAGCGATGTATAGATGATTTAATCTTGATATGTAGAGGTAATGTAAGGGAGTTCACTGATTTCTTTGAGACTTTAAACAATAATGGTCATGGTTTAACACTTTCTTATGAGGTAAATAAAGTGTAACTTTTTTGGAGGTTACTTTGTTAAAGGGACAGCTGTTGAATTTAGACCTTATAGGAAAGAAACTGAAGTTGATATTTTTTTTTGTTTGCCACTAGCATGCGTCCTGGGCACCTGTTAGACTCCCTGCCATATGGGGAGTTTAAAAGGATTTTGATCATACAAGTGATGATGATTTAAAGGTGGTGGAACTTGAGAAAGTTGAGGTGAGGTTAAAAAACAGAGGGTATAATAATGAACAGATTCAATGTGGTAATTCTAACATAGAAGGCATATAAAAAGAGGTTACATCAAGATAGGAAACTTGATATGTATGATATTTATGATAAAGAAAAATATTCTTTACCAGGTTTTCACCTTTGCAGAAATTGGTGAACATTGAAAAGATTTTGGTACATCATAACTGAGGATGAAAATATAGGTAATGTTTTCCCTAAACACATTACTTTCTCTTTTAGGAGAGGTAAGAATCTGAAGGAGATTTTGAATTATGAGTTTATACCTAGGAGTTTGATTGGTTTGCCATGTGGTATGTCTGCTTGTAGACACTGCAGTGTATGCCCTAGGGTTTGGAATCTGTCTAGCAATAAAATTAATGGAAGGCAGTTTTTAGCTAAGTGCTCCTTTAATTGCAATTCTGCTGGTGCTGCATATATTATAGGTTGTGATTGTCCTTAGGCCTAGGTGGTATGTGGGTCAGACGAAACATAAAGTTAAGGTCCATATTCTAGAACATCATAAGGATGTCAGGAATGGAAATATTTTGAGGCCTGTAGCTAAGCACTTTTTGGATTTACATGGGTGAACGGACTCTGGGCTATTTTATTGTGCTCTTGCTAGACCTTTTTTACTTGAAGAGGGTGATTATATAAGAAAGTCACTTGAATTAGAAGTGAAACTGATTATTAAATATCAGACTTTGTCACCCTCTGGTCTAAATTAGTATATTGTTTTGTAATATGTGAAATATGGGAATCGTTTCTGCTGTCATTGCCACTGTTTTTTCTGCTGCTTTTATTTAAAATACTTAAAAAAAATTTTAAACATTTAATTATTTGATTGGATCTTGAATTAAATGATTGGTTAATTATTTAAGTAATTGATTGTTAGCCTGTATGGTCATATATAAAAATGGCTGTAAGACTTTGATCCATGAAGGCGAACTGCCGAGGTACCAGATCGCTGTAACTGTTATTAAAGCATAAATTACTGGTGCTGATACTGTGTGTTTGGATACTTTTGCAAATGGTTGGTGGATAGTGTGTTTTTTTTTTTTAATATTAAAAGCCTGATATTTCACAAAGAATAGACTGTATCTAAATGATTATATTCGTATGGCTCTCTATTACAACAGTAACCTTTGGGAATATGGCCCAACATCTAGTGCTATGTACCCTTCCTCCCTACTGATGTCAACATGCTGTTGGTATGAGAAGTCAGCCTGCATAATCATCAGATCTTTCTTGCCACAAAAAGTGTTTGAAGTCCACTCTGTGATATCTCGGGTCCTGTCCAGACACCAGAACATCAGGACTAGTGCCTTTTGTGCTCTTTAGTGATGGCAACAAACCCCTCACAAGCTCAACATCCTCCCTATTTTTATAACTCCCTGCAGGTGCTTTCTCTAGGTCTTGTTTGGCCTGTTTAGTTAATAACGTGTCCAAACAATGCAAACATTAGGAGAGAGTTTTGTTGGTGTTTTTTGACAGATAAGTCATCCTTTCTGTTTGGGATATCTTGCTGTAGATGCATATTGCTAACAGACTAGTTTCTGTAGAACTATCGTTTTCTCCTTTTGTAAATTTTTTTCTCCCTTTCTCTTCACGCGCCCCCCCCCTTTTCCAGGCACATCTTGGTCTTTTGGTCTTCTATATCAGTTTAGGGAATCTTTGACTTTCTGATCTGTGGAAATTTTTATTTCTAGTTGTGTGCACTAACGGGTAACATTTTTCAGTGAAAAGACATGGAAAAAGAAGCTAAGCATGGTTTTAAGAAATGTAAATGATGTGGGCACAAGATTCCACCACAGGATTTCCACAATTTGTTTCATTTGTTTTGAAGCAGCTCATCTCTGTAGCAACAGTGATGTATCTATAAAACTTTATGTAGCTAAATGCTTGCATATTTTAGAAGTAATCTGATTCTTAAGCACATTTTTCTGCCTGACTTGGCACCAATTGGAACTGCAGCCCCACAGCTACTGGAATCTTCAAAACAAGAAAAGAAGGGGAAGGCCAACTTCAGTACAGTGTCATCTAGGCCCCAACAGTTCTTATACCAGGCCAAGATATCCTGCCAACTACCCATCTGTCCATTCCTCCTCCAAGTCAGATCTTGGCGCCAGCAACGGTGAAATCTGTATAGACCGTTAACATCAGGTGCGACTGTGTGGCTACACCTGAACTTTCCTGCACTGACTACTTAGACACCTGTGACATTGATGCTGTGTATTTCAAAGCAGTGTCACTTTGCCTAAGACATTCAGTGCCAAGGCTTTGCAGGTGATGACGCCTATGATTATGGTGCCATACGTCAGGTTGGAGCACAGTATTCATTTTTGAAACTGAAGGTCCCTATCTTGGCTGTAGCACTGGAGGCTTTAGCACTGACTGCCAATGTGGGCTTCTCAGCATCACTGTGGGCCTCAACCTTTTCTGCCCCATTGACTCTAATACCAGGCACTTCTGGGGATCTCCATAGTTCAACCATTTCTGTATCATTGACTTTGGTGCCAGGCAGTTTGAAGCCCTGTGATGCAGACCCCCATGGTGCGAAAGGCAGATGCATAGAGCTCCTTTGTACCAGTGGTGATGGCTCTGCAGAAGCTGAACACTTGAGCCAGTCATCATTTAGGCACTGCCAGGCTGAACCAGAGGATTACTAAGCTGATTTGGGGAGACCTGGAGTGCACTATTCCAAAGAATGTTCAGAAGAGGACTTTCTACCCAGGAAAAGAAAGTGTAAGAGGAAGCGGGTCTGTATTATCAAAAACTGAATTTGCCGAACTGCATCTACATCGGAAATGCAGTTCAGCAAATTTGCTCTTGTGGGTGGCTGCTGTGCCCCCACCCCCCCCCCCTAATTATATATACCAACTCCGAGATCGCACTACAGTGGGGAAAGGGCAAATTTTCCGTTCCTCACTGTACCTCTATTTCACTATTATCAATTCGCTGAACTGCATTTCCGATGTAGATGCAGTTCAGCGAATTCAGTTTTCAAGTACATAATATAGACCCAGAGGAAGCACCTGGACTTCACCTCAGTGTCTCCACACTAGATACAGTTCTGGACAAAGCAGAGGTGTCCACCAAATCCCTTCCTTAAGATGTGCCCCCCCCCCTTTTTTTTTTAATTTAACCAATTCTTTTGGGTTTCTAATACTATGATGGGAAAAGACCCATTTCCTAAATCATGATATAATTCAAGCTTGTGAAATTAATATCGTTTCAGACTTTGATGTTGGCTAATTGCAGTACCTGCAGTGTGCTCAGAATTGATTTCTCTTGCAATTCATATAGTTTACCTGTATTGGTGCATATCTTAAGTACAGCTGTAAACTACTATTGGAACTGCCCGAATCTTTCTTCCACGTTGCTCTCAGTTTTGCTTGCATATCTTGATATATTATGACGTTGTGCCTTTCTGTACATGTTGTTGTATCTTTTGGCTTTTCCTGGTTAGGGGTCGCCACAGCGGAACTCTGGTCCGTTAATGATTGGCAGTAGAGTTTTACGTGCCGAGTTGCTGGCCCTGACTCACAACCTTCAACGAACGGACACCCATTCACGCACGTCTCCACACAGAAGACACTCTAGCTGAGAATCGAACAGGACTTCTTACTGTGAGGCGACAACGCTACTGCAGCACCACCACTGCAGTTGTGCTTTTCTGTACATGAGACACTATAATCACTAGGTGTAGCAATTTCACTAAAAGGTTCATGGGAGGGTACTACGCTAGTGACCCTAGAGCCCTAACAAACCTAACCATATTTATCCTGAGTTGCCCCAATTATCATTTGCTGGGTGAGAGAAGTTTGCAGAGGTAAGGGTCTGTGGTAGTTAATACAGACTTCCTCTGTCTAGGAGGGTCATGGGCACCACTCCAGGAGTGAATTTGTGGTTACCCATCCATTGATTTTAGGTTGCGTTTGAAGAGAGTCAGGGAGGGGCTCTGTTTCACATGAATCTGGATGATTCTTCCAGAGAAATGTCAGTCTCTGGGAGATGAATAAATCTAGGAGATGGATGCATCCTATTAATATAGATAGATGGATATCAGTATATATCTGACCTGTTCATGTCAGAAGCTAGGTTAAGATCCCTGGAGTGAACTACTCTCCTGTAATTTGATTTTTGAATTTATGAATGTGTAGCATTTCCATCAAGTCCAGATCAGAGAGAGCCCTGAAAACCAGGCACAGGTAATCCCTTAGCAACCTGTAGGAGACAGAATACAGCGATAGGACTTTGTCTTTCTGTTTGACTAGTTTTGTGTACCAAATCCACTTACCCATCCACTTTCTTCTTCTCACCCATTCCCAAAACTAGGGACTTTTCTTGATCTGTGTGTAAGTGTGTCAGAAAATAAACTGAGATGCTTAAGCTCTGAGAATCCTGAGAAAGGGAACAGTCTCTGGTTCATGAAGCAATTAAGGTTTCCATCTTCTTTCGGCTGCTCCCGTTCACGGTCGCCACAGTGGATCATCTGTTTCCATTTCTTCCTGTCCTCTGCGTCTTGCTCTGTCACACCAACCACCTGCATGTCCTCTCTCACCACATCCATAAACCTTATCTTAGGCCTTCCTCTTTCCTGTTACCTGGAAACTTCATCCTTAGCATATTTTTCCCAATGTACTCTGCATCCCTCCTCGGCACATGTCCAAACCAACTTAATCTTGCCATTCTGGCTTTGTCTCCAAACCTTCCAACCTGGGCTGACCCTGTAATATACTTGTTCCTTATCCTGTCCACCCTTGTCACACCCAGTGCAAATCTTAAAATCTTTAACTCTGCCACGTCCAGCTCTTGACTCCTACCTTTTTGTCAATGCCACTGTCTCTAACCCATATAACATAGCTGGTCTCACTACCCTCTTGTAGACCTTCCCTTTCACTCTTACTGGTACTCGTCTGTCACAATTCACTCCTGTCGCACTTCTCCACCCACTCCATCCTGCCTGTACTCTCTTCTTCACCTCTCTTCCACACTCACCATTACTCTGAACTGCTGATCCGAAGTATTTAAACTCATCCACCTTTGCCACCTCTACTCCCTCTCATTCACACACATTCTGTTTTAGTTCTGCTGACCTTCATTCCTCTTCTCTCTAGAGCATATCTCCACTTCTCCAGGGTCTCCTCCCCCCTGTTCCCTACTCTCACTACAGATCACAATGTCATCTGCAAACATTATAGTCCACGGGGACTCCTGTCTGATCTCGTCTGTCAATCTGCCCATCTCCATTGCAAATAAGAAAGGGCTCAGAGCTGATCCTTGATGTAATCCTACATCCACCTTAAACACCTCCGTCACTCCCACTGCAGACCTCACTGCTCTCACACTACCCTCGTACATATCCTGTACCACTCTTACATACTTCTCTGACACTCCCTACTTCTGCACACAGTACCACAACACCTCTCTCGGCACCCTGTCATATGGTTTCTCTAAGTCCACAAAGACACGATGCAACTCCTCCTGACCTTCTTTGTACTTCTCCATCAAAACTGTCAGAGCAAACATTGCATCTGTAGTGCTCCTTCCTGGCATGATACCATACTGCTGATCACTAATCATCACCTCCCTTTTTAACCTAGCTTCCACTACTCTTTCCCATAACTTCATGCTGCGACTGATCAATTGAATTCCTCTGTAGTTACTACAGCTCTGCTCCATTCCTCAGGCATCCTCTCACTTTCCAAGGTTTCATTAAACCATCTAGTTAAAAATTCCACTGCCATTTCACCTAAACACCTACATGCTTACACAGGTATGTCATCTGGACCAACAGCCTTTCCATTAATTCCCAGAGAATAAATGCATCTGTTAAAGCCTATATTGATCATCAAGGAGCAGTAGAGAGATTAACAGAACAGGAGAAAGGGACAGAGCACAGAACTCTTTCAATTTTATTCCTGGTACCAAGAAAGGATGGTCTTTAGAGGACCATGGTGAACCTATCAGAGCTAAACAAATTTTTATGAGTGCCAGAGTGCCTATTGTTAACCTTGTACATGTAACAGAATGCCAAGTAAAAAGCTCAGTAATGTCAAAAAAGGTTATGGCTGTAGTTTTAGCCAGAAAAGCATTAAAACTGCTATGACAACCAGGAACTCTGCATATTCTTGCAGTGAAAGGAACAGTCGTATAGTATGTCAACAACAATTGGAGAGCCCAGACTCTCAAATGCATGCTGAACAGGGATTCTTTCTGGATTTGGCATACAGTTGTGGTCAGCAGAAAAAGGTATTTGTTTCTCAAGAAAACAAGCAGATGTTCTTCATCTCACATTGCTGCAGTCCTTACATATGGGTAGTCCGCTGTCCTCGGTCGGCCCGAATACCAAAGTATTAGGCTGACGTCGGTCAAGGGCGCTCAGAACTGACATCAGAGCGTCAGGGTATAAAAGCGCATGACCGACGTCATATCCTCAGTCTTTTTTGCCGCATGGTCTGATGCAGAAGCAGTGTTGCAAGTGCCGTTCGGCGTTCTGAAATTTTTGTATTCCGAGTTTCAGACCGAATCCAAGTTGGGCTAAGTACCCCGTTGGGGAATATTTTTGTTTTTTCTTGCCTCAGTTATTTACCGGATGTCAGAAAAAGTGAATAATTGTATTTCTTGTGGGAAACAGATACCGCATAGGGATTATCATTCTCTTTGTATTCCTTGTTTGGGCCCTGAGCACGACGTAGTCGGGTGTCGCTTTTGTGCTAGGTTTAATAAGCGCACCATCAAACATAGGTTAGATTGCGCTAGGCTGGTCTTCGGTAAGCGGTGTAATTATAATATGCCGTCGTATACTCCGCCCGCTACCGCGAAGAAGCGCAAAGACAAAACTATAAAACCCAGACAGGATGAGTCGTCCGTCCCGGCCGTCGGTTCTTTAGAGGCTTTGGCGGAACCGGTGGTTCCGGCGGAGGCTTCACTTGAGTCTCAGGGGGAGACTTTGATTTTGCAAGATGTGGCTCAGGAGACAGGTCAGGCTGAGATGGCTTCTCAGGTTACTGTTCTCCCTTCCCTTCCTAAGGTGGTTAGGCCTTCTCCTTCTGTTTCTAAGGCTTCTTCCAAAGGCAGGACTGGTTTGTCTTCTTCTGGTGTCAGTCCTAGTTCTGCAGGGTCTGTGCCTAGGAAGCACATGCTTAAAATGGCAGAAGATTTGATTACCCTTATTAGAGGTTCTATGCCCCCTCCTGATAAGAGGCCTAGGGTGGAGCCAGAGTTGGAAAGTTTGGATCAGGCCTCTGATGATTCAGAGTCTTCAGCTGAAGACATTCAGGATTTTCCTCCTTATTCTGATTCTGATGCAGAGGATTCCACTCCTTCTGCTTCTCCTCCGGAGGATTTTTCTTTTTCAGAAACTCTTCATTCTATGAGGGAGCATTTTAAGTGGGAAGGTCAGGATTTCTCTGATTCAAGGAAGAGACTTAGGGAATTCTTGTTTTTACCACAGCATAGACCCTTGGCTATACCCCCTGTTTTGGATGTTGTTAAAGACGTTTTCTCAGAGGCTTCCCTTAATCCAGATTCTCTGCCTCCTGCGCCAGTTAAACCGGATAGGTATTACAGGGTGCCTGAGGCTCATAAATACCTCTATAAGAGTCCTAGGGCAGACCCAGAAATTATTAGCCAGGGACCTAAGGGTGTCAGGGCCTCTGTTGTAAAGAACCCAGTTCCACTAGATAAAGAGGCTAGAGCTTTGGATAGATGGGGTAAGAAGGTGTATACCTCTTCTACTTTAGCAATGAGGGCTTTGAATTGCCAGTTTCATATGTTGAAGTATCAGAATTTTCTCCTTAATCAACTAAAGGATGCTCTGGCAGAGGGCATAGAGTGTAAAGAATTACAGGATTTGGTACATGTCTCTGAACAGGTGGGTAAGCATTCTTTGCAGTGTGGTTTTGATGCTTTACAGGCCTCTTCCAGGGTGGCTGCCACTGGTTCAGTTCTTCGCAGGCACGCCTGGCTTAAGGATCAGAATTTGTCAGAGCATGTTAAGACCAGGATTTTGGATGCTCCTTTACAGTCTGAAGTTTTGTTTGGTCCACCTGTGGAGTCAGTCTTGAAGAAAATGGAAGACAAAGCTAAGTCTATGCAGACTGTTAAAGATTTTTTGCAGGTGCAGCCTCCAAAGTTTAGTAGAAATTGGCCTACTAAGGGGTGGGCGTATCCTTCCTCTGATTCTCAGTCTAGGGGTAGATCTAGGCGTGGTAGGGGCAGAGCTCAGAGTACCTTCAGGCCTAGAACATGGAGTTCACCTGCACAATCGTCGGGTGAGGGCAGGGGCCAGTCCTTTCGTAAACAGGCCCAATGACCTGCATTTTCAGCTGCCAGATTCTTCTTGCTGGCAGCTCCTTTGGGAGGAAGGTTGGCACTCTTCAAGCAAAATTGGCTTTTAATCACCCAGGACAAATGGGTATTGGACATTATAAACCAAGGCTACAAGTTTTATTTCCATACTTTGCCTCCTTTCAAAGGCATGCCAGACGTTCCTCCTCAGCAAAGGGTAGAGGCTCACAAGCAGATTTCTTTACTTCAACTGGGAGCTATACAACCGGTTCCTCTGTCAGAAGTGGGCCTAGGATTCTATTCTCGCCTGTTTCTAGTACCAAAGAAAGGGAACACATGGAGACCGATTTTGGATTTATCTATCCTCAACACATATCTGGACATTCCAAAGTTCAAAATGTTGACGTTGCAACAGCTTTTACCTCTGTTGGGCAAAGATCACTGGATGGTAACTCTGGATCTCAAAGAGGCTTATCTTCATGTTCCTATCAGGCCCAGTTGCAGGAGGTACCTGCTGGCTGGGACTTTTCATTATCAGTTCTCTGCATTGCCCTTTGGCTTATCTACTGCGCCCAGAGTGTTCACAAAGGTTCTGGCTCCAGTGATATTCTTCTTCAGGTTAAGAGGAATACAAATTTATCCTTATTTGGACGATTGCCTGATTCTGGCTCAAGACAAGGACGAACTTCTTCATCATCTGCAGTATGTGATGGCAGTGTTAAGGTGCCTAGGGTATTCTGTGAACGAAACAAAGTCCAGTCTAGTACCCTCTCAGGACATGTGCTTTCTGGGTGTGAGACTGAATACAGCTTCCCAGATGGCTTTTTTGACCCCGGACAAACAAAAGAATCTTTCTCTTTACTTCCATCAATTGTCTCTTCGGTCCAGGCTGACTGCAAGGACAGTCCTTCAAGCCTTGGGGTTCATGGCATCTTGTATTCTGGTGCTTCCCAATGCCAAACTGCATATGAGGAAGCTTCAATGGTATCTCAAAAATGTATGGACACAACACCGCCAAGATCTGGACACTCATTCAATTAATACCTTGCATTCAAAAGGAATTTATGTGGTGGGCTCAGGAATGTCACCTAAACAAGGGACTCTCTGTGACCCGACCAGAGGCGAGTCAGATTCTAACGACGGATGCCTCAGACAAAGCTTGGGGAGCTCATCTCAATGGAAAATGGGTTCAAGACACGTGGCCTGCCAGACTTCAACATTTGCATATCAACTTGAAGGAGATGTTAGCAGTCCAATTTGCATTGATGGCTTTCAAGGATTTACTTCTCCCAGGACAGGTGTTGATTCAAACAGACAACACAACTGTTATGTGGTACATCAACAAGCAAGGGGGAACACATTCGTACCCTCTTTGCAGGCAAGCAATGATTTTGTGGGAGACTGCTCTCAGTTTACAACTAACTCTTCAGGCAAGGTTTCTTCCAGGAGCACAGAACTCCTTAGCAGATGTGTTGAGCAGACAGATAGTGGATCCCCACGAGTGGAAATTGGATCCTCATGTATTTCGAAAGTTGACAGTGTTATGGGGAACTCCAGACATAGATCTTTTCGCTTCTCCTCTAAATTACCAGTTGCCAAAGTTTTGCACAAAAATGTTTCATCCCACAGCTTGGAGGGTGGATGCTCTATCATTCAGTTGGAGCAATCTGCACGTCTATGCCTTTCCACCTCTGCCTCTCCTCCCAAAGGTACTCTTGAAGGTCAGACAGGACAAGCCATCCATGATACTAATAGCTCCAGATTGGCCTCGATAACACTGGTACCCTCTACTGAGAAGTTTGGTACGGGAGCCTCCATGGCCTTTGCCTTTGATTCCACACCTTTTGTCTCAGGAGGGCAATCACTTACTCAATTTCAAAATTCAGTCTCTGCATCTAACAGCCTGGCATATTCTGTTCTAGACCCTGGAGGGTCTCAGCTTCCACAACAAGTTTTGAATGTTATTTTGGAGGCCAGAAGGCCTAGTACAAGGAAAGTTTACGCTGATAAATGGAGGAGGTTTTTTATTTGGAGCAAAGCAAAGGACTTTGATGTTTCCAAGCCTGATTTAAGTGTTTCTCTTCAATATCTTACTGAGTTATTGGACAAGGGGTTGTCCTTCTCCTCTATAAAGGTTCATGCTGCAGCCATTTCTGCTCACTATGACTGTGACCCTCCATTATTCTCTCATCCTTTGTTTAAGCAATTTCTTAGAGGGGCAAAGAACATAAGACCCCCACGTAGAGCTCCTACTCCTGCTTGGGATCTCAATTTTGTGTTGGAGAAACTTACTTTACAACCTTTTGAGCCTGCAGCTACTGCCGAGTTGAAGTTTTTATCGTGGAAGACTGCTTTTTTGTTGGCCATTACCTCTGCGAGAAGGGTTTCTGAATTACAGGCCCTTATGGCAGTTGAGCCTTTCCTAATTTTTCATAAGGATAGGGTATCTTTGCATACTAATCCTACTTTTATGCCTAAAGTGGTTTCTAGTGTGGCCTTAAACCAAACTATTCATTTGCCTACTTTTTATGCAAACCCCCAAAATAAAGGGGAGAAGATTTTGCACACTTTGGATATTCATAGGCAGTTGCGTTATTATTTGAGCAGAACTAAAGGGTTCAGGCAGTCTCAGCAGTTGTTTGTTTCTTTTGCCTTGGGTTCTCAGGGAAAACCTGTTTCAAAACAAACTATTTCTAAGTGGATTGGTTTTTGTATTGCTTTCTGTTATTCCCATCATGGTAAGGAGATTCCGGCTGGAATCAGGCCTCATTCCACTAGGGCTACTGCCACTTCTACAGCCTTTTAAGGGGTAGCTACTAAAGATATTTTGGAAGCAGCTACTTGGAGTTCAGTGCATACTTTTTCTAAACATTACCACCTTCCACTTTATTCTAAATCTAGGGCTGGATTTGCCACTGCAATTTTACAGGGCATTTTGGCAGCTCCCAATGCTTTATGATTTTGCCAACCTCCCTTTACCTCTGCTTTGGGATTCTACCCATATGTAAGGACTGCAGCAATGTGAGATGAAGAACATAGTACAGTTTTGTACCTACCATAAATGTAGATGTTCGAAGATCCACATTGCTGCAGTCCAATTTACCCTCCCTCCTTCCCCTCTGCAGTTTGGAATGGTGGTGTGGTTTGGGTGGTAGTTGTTGTTTGTACATGTTTTTTGGGGGAATTTTCTGTTTTTGGTTGTGGCCTTTCTTTTTAGGGCCTTCTGACATCTGGGGCAAGAAAAGACTGAGGATATGACGTCGGTCATGCGCTTTTATACCCTGACGCTCTGATGTCAGTTCTGAGCGCCCTTGACCGACGTCAGCCTAATACTTTGGTATTCGGGCCGACCGAGGACAGCGGACTACCCATATGTAAGGACTGCAGCAATGTGGATCTTCGAACATCTACATTTATGGTAGGTACAAAACTGTACTTTAAGAAAATACTGCACCAGGACATAAGGCACAGGGGCATGGACAATGGATGTCTTTTCAATCAGTTGGACAGGTCTATTCCTTTATACTAGTCCTCCCAGTCCTTTTGCCATGAAAGTAATTAAGAAGGTACAAGAGGATAAAACAAAAAAAATGCTACTCATTGCACCTTTTTGACTGAAGCAGTATTGGGTTTCTCTCTCTTGCTGAGCACAGAGGATGGAGCCACTAACAGAGGGTGGGAACCTCGTATACCAGAACAAAGATTTACTGATGCACCCCACTCTGAAGATCATAAGGCTGACAACATGGTTGATTAAGCGTTCAGCATCTTTAGATGCACATTACTGATGATGCACTTAGAATCATGAAGGAGACTTGGAAAATAATACTAAAAAGTAGTACATTCTCCATTAGGTGCTGAAAGGAGACTTTGGAAGTAAACCAGATGAGAGTCCTTGGTCCAGAGATACCTCTCAGAGCTTTACGCCTCAGTTTATCTTGTGCTTCCTTGAAAGTACATGCATCCCCTATCTGTGCATACCTGCTCTGGGATCTCCCATATACTCAAGAGTTTTACATTTGAGGTGACCCAAAAAAGGTTCTTCCCCTTCATGATACCTGAACTGTGTACTAGAATAATTGAGATTGTCACCATTTGAGCCAGCAACCACAGCACATTTCAAATTATTGACTTGGAAAACTGTCTTTGTGGTGCCTATAACATGTGCTGGAAAATTTCTGGACAAGAACAAGGTTCTCTTCCTCACTTCTTCCATCTTCATGCCCAAGGTTTTCAGGAATAGCTTTCATTCAGTCAACTTGCTCGTATTTTACCAAAAAGCAAGGTGGAAAGGATTTGGCTTACCCTGAATGTGCATGGCAACTCAGCTTTTATGTAGAAATGACTGAAGAGGTAAGAAGCAGATAAACTGTCCATAGCCTTTGCAAAGTATAGGTTGGGCTGGACAGTGTCTAAACAGAGCTTCCCCAAATGGTTATCGTACTGCATGTCATCTTACTTTTTGGGGTAAATTTGCACCAGGGTATGTCAGGGTGTAAACTACTAAGGCAGCAGTCACAACCTTTCATGTGGGGAGACAGTACCCAGGCCATCTTGGAAGCTTTACTTGATCATGTGTCAACACTTTTTCCCAATGCTACAGTTTGGACATCACCTCCAGTGCCAGGCTTTTTGCCATGATCAGCCTCCAAAGGTTCTTACAACCCATTTCTTCACAGGTCCAGACACCCAACGATATATAAACTTTAGGAATCATCCCAAGCGCTAATGCTACTGTAGCAGTGCACAGTATGAAGAACACAGTACAGCTGCATCTGTTCTTAATCTAATTGTAGATGTTAGTGTGTGCATTGTTGCAATAATATATCTTTCCCTCTGGTTGTCTTTTGTTGACCTTCCTCCATTCAAATGTTTGTGATGGTGCCTAGTTATACTTTATCTCCTTCTCTCTCTGTCTCTCACCTGATTTTTACAGGTGTCCCTCCTCTTCCGTTTTGCTTAGTGCATAGAAGACAAACTTTGAAAAGTGCTCTAGTTGGACTGGTTACCATGGGGGCATTTACCACCTGGATATCTGTTGCCCTTGCATCTGCCAGACCATTGATACCTCAAGGGCAAGAAGAAACTAAAGGCATAGAAAGACACCCCTGTTATGCTATAGGCATTTTGATTTCCAGGTGGGAAGGTGCCCACTTGGCTGAGAGGGAGCAGGGTGAAAATCTCCAGAAGTCATAGCAGACAGCAGGCCTTCTGTTGCAGTGGTCCCAAGAGACAACCTTACTGTTGCCTTCAGATTAATTGAGAGAGACACTTGACAAGATTCAGATTGTACTTTTTGGCCAGATGGCAAACATATGGAACTTGCCTGATGAGGACCTGCAGGCAAAACTAAATTTCACTAAAACCATTGGTTAGGTGGACAAGCTGTCTCTGATGTGATGATGCTGTGAATGCAGCATGTGGGGTGGCATCTGTAGAGTCTGGGTTTGGAGGTATGCCTGGCTGGGACTTCAGCTCATGACAGAGGTTGTTAAAACATAATTCCCCAATGCCCCACTTAATAAGGCCCTGCTCTCCGGAACAGTACAGATGAAGCTTTCAAAATGTTGGAGGGAAGATTGTGTACTCTGAAATGTCTCTTTCACCCACCCATAACAATATATGATAGGAACTATCCCTATAAGTCTGAAATCAAGTATCACTGGCAAGTTAAAGGTTAGCAGGTAAAGTAAAGAAAATGATCTGTACTAAAAACAGATGGCAGAGACAGTAAAAGAATACACCTGGAAGCCCTCATCCACCAAAGGGAGCAACTATGACTTGAGAGTTTTTCCATCTCAAGCTATGACCCTCTTCCCAATATAGCTGGAAGGTTAACCCATTTAAAAAAAAAAAAAAAAAAGTGTCACACAAGTAAGTGGATAGTACAAGTATCCTCCCAAGGGTACAAGCATCAGTTTTCAAACTGGCCAAAATGTCATCACTGTACCTGAAGCAAAGTACATTTGGTGTCCCTAATCTTGGTTGAGGTTTTATAGCTGGGTATAACAAAAGCAGTACAAAAATAATACCTTAACCAAAGCTTCTACTTAAGGCTGTCCTTAGAGGCCATAAAAGAGGGCCCATGGATGTACATCTTGTATATATCCAAAAATTAGAATACTGGCCTTTGCAGGCTATATTGCCAATTTTTTTTTTTTTTCTGCAAGCTGTGATGATGGGCATTCTTGAGGTCTATGGCAATCTCCATATCCCAATTTCCAAGGGCTGCAGATTCTATCTCAGACTCAAAGAAAAGGGGTGGTTTCCAGTTTCCATGCATCTCCCGTACCCCAATCAGATGCTTTCCAGACTGGGTGGATATCTGACCACTTCAGAAAAATGGAAAGAAATCACAGGAAAGTCGGTATGCCATGTTGTCTCATACAGATACAGACTGCAGTTATTTTATGTCCCAAAATTCCACTTGTGGCCAGCCATGCTGTTAGACCAAGGAAATGCTGCAACAAGTAGCAACCAAGAAGGCTCCACAGAGAGACAGAGAGGAGTATGTCCGGTTTTACCTGAGACTTTTCATGGTGTCTAGAAAGGAAGGCCCCTGGACCCCTCTTGTATCTCTTATTTGAACAAATTCTTAAAGGTCTCCGTTAGTGCTTACCTTGCAGACCATTTTGACTCTTCTGTTTCCATAGGCCCTGTTGCTGACCTTGGATTTGAAGAATGCCTGCATGCATATATATCACTCTGCAGGAACCACTGGCACTTTCTCACATTCAAAGAGGTGATCCCTCTACCAGTTTACATCCTTGCATTTTGGGCTACCTGCTGCCCCCAGGGTCTTCACAAAATACCTGACCCAGTGATTGCCCATTGGGGATCAAAGGCTTTTATATATACCCTTATTTGGCTAGCTGTCTAATTCAGGCTCAGAAAATGCAGGAAGAGATTCAGAAGACATTGATCAACACCACATAATGTTTCCTGAAACTGAGGTTCTCATTGTCTTCACAAATCTATCTTAAATCCATAAATTGTGATAGTCTTTCTTGGGTTTGGCACTGCTGGATTTGCACCAACAAATTTTCCTTCCCCAAGAATAACAGTCTTTCCTCACCCATTTTTTTTCTTAGAAATGGTTAGATGGAGATGTCTGCAAGGAAATATCTGACTATATTGAGACAACACAACATCCATAATCCATATAGTCTTAATGGTAAGATGACAGTGAGGAAGATACTATGGCATTTCATGGATATTTGGCAGCAATGCATTCAGTCCCTACAGAATACAATCCCTTTCCTCCTTTGTATAAAGAAAGACCATGTGGTTGAATCACAAGCTACATAGTGTGGGGAGTACACTTCAGAGAGGCTCCTGGGACACTGGTCTTAACCATAGATGCACCAGATAGGCCTGTGGGGTCTGTTTAGACAGCCTGAAGGTCCAAGGTTGGTGGAATCGACGACCAAATTAATAGGCTTGTCAACATCTGTCTGAGATTGACAGCAGTGATCTTGTTGTACTTTCATGCCAGCCTGTGACCAGGGGACGTGTACTTAATAGCATGCAACACCACTGTAATATGTTACATTAAAAATCAAGGGAGATCTCACTCAGTACTATTTTTGTAACCTAGCCATACTGGTGTGAGAGGTAATCCTAAAGTCCAGTATGGCTCTAAGGACTTAATGCATACATCTCATCAGAATGCTTTAGCAGATCAGCTAAGGAGGACAACTGCAAAACCACATATTCTAGACCTCACACACAGGTTGCACCTTTATGCAGCAGGGTTAGACTACACCTTAGTGAAGATGCATTTCTGCCATCTCACAAAAATAAGTGAGATACTGTCCCAAAACAACCTTCCTAAGGCCCCATGAAAGGACAGCAGCTCTTCCATGTGTTGTAAACTTCATGCTGGAAAAGCTGACTCTCTCCTTGTGAAGCAGCTGCCACTACCCCTTTGAAACACCTGACCTGGAAATGTCTTCTTTTAGTAGTGATCACATCAATCAAAAGGATGAAATCTAGGCTTTTTTTTTTTGGTTTTCTGTAGTGGTAGGACAAACCTGCTTTAAAAGCACTTCTTTTATACTTAACATATAGCAGAATTGGTATTAAACCAAACTAGTCAGTTGACAGTCTTCTTCATTAATCTGCAAAGAACTGGAGAAAGATCTTGCACTTCTTGAAAGTTCACTGCCAGCTGAGATACTACAGGCATAGAGTCAAGGACTTCGGGAAAACCAATTAACTTTGTTTTGTTGCTGCTATGGAAGGCAACCAGTCAGCAAACATTTTTTGTAAATGTCTTGTTCATTGTATTTTGCTACTCTGCCCATGGAACAACCCTAACAGGGAAGCTCAGACCCTACTCAACCAGAGCTACTACAGCCTTCATTAGAAGGGTAAAAACAAGTCTTGAGGGAAGACACTGTCATCTCTCCAGACTGGTTTTGCCAACGTTTGCCATATAGCAGGCATTGCTGCAACTTATAGTGAAGTTAATAAGAAATATCAACTTGCTGCCACTCTCAATGATGTTTACAAAAGTGGCAATATTCCTGAGATCGAGATCATTAGTATCTTGGCAGAGCCTGTGGCTAACTACACCTTATGAGCTGATTCTCTGGTCAGGTATGAACATGACTGGGTGCGCACTCCACTCATCCCTCCAGAGGTCAGTGTTAACCTTACCACTGAGCAGATAGAGGAGACCTTAAATATATATATATATATATATATATATATATATATATATATGTCTGTTAAACCTGTAGCTTGTGTGCACCAACTGAATCCCTCTGCAAACTGCAACAAAACATGTCTGCCATCCAGATTTGTTTTTGTGGACCTACTGGAGATGGGCTAACCTAAGCTATAAAGTAACACCTGCAACCCCTCTGGTGACTAAAGCATATTACTGGGACTCCCTCCCAGCCATTCTCTTCTTTTTCCCCTCTACGTAGCTGTTAACAAGGGTTTCTTTCAGCCCTCACTGTTTTTCTTGTCTTCTATACTTTAACAACCAAGTGAGTGTGTTCTAACCATGTTTACTTTATACCTTTCTTTGGCCTTCTTACCATAGCTTGGTATCTCTATACTTGCGTTATATTAAGTCATTACTGATTGAACTATGCTGCTGTGACCAGGTCCTGCCTGCTCCGCTTGCCCTCACTACACCTGGGCTCTCTGCTGCTCTACCCTACCTCAATTCCTACCCACTCCCAGTAACCATACATTTAAACAAGACAAACCACACCCACCACCTGCTATCAACTGAAAAGCCCTTCCAACCACACCCCACCCATCAACCTGATACCACCCACTACATGTACCTAAATAAGCTGGTTCTCCCCCCTCCTCTCACTACTCAACCCTACCTGTCTAAACCAACTCCCACTCAAATCAACCTACATTCAATCACCAACCCTTCCTCCTATATTTTCTCACATCCCACTTAATACTGCTATCATCGTACAGTCCTATTCCTCCCACCACGAGCTTCTTTCAAATACCTCATAATTCTTCTCTCTATACTATTCTCACTAACTTCCTACCAGGACTACCCTTTAATCACCTATACCTCATCCACTACAAACCCTTTTTCCCTACATACTGAAGAACTGTACTTCCCTATAGCACCAAGTCTCTTTACTAAAATATCTCTATTTTCATACAGATACATCAAAATACAACAACCCAACTACTTCACAGATACACCAAACTAATGTGCAAGTATCCAAATCCCTCAGCATACTTACTATCAAACATTACGGTGAGTGGAGACATTGACCCAAACCCTGGCCCTAATTCAACCCAATACAGACCAAATGTGTCATACACATACAATGTCATAAATACTCCAACCTAACCAAGCACCTCAAGCCTCCTACTGCTAAACATGAACCTTAAAAGCCTAAAAAAATAAAATACAAGAATTTCATGCATCCCTAGCACTTTACTCTCCAGACATAGCTTCTATCACAGAAACCTGGTTAAAATCGAAGATACATAATGAAATCCTTCCACCTGGTTGCAATATATAGATAGACTAAGACTGAATCCAAACAAACCTGAATTAAATAATACTCAACTGCTTTTCACCAGACTAGAAATAAACCCCACTAAATTAGCTAGCTGCTACAAGTACTATACCTTAAAATGATTAGCTAATTTCCACAGAGAGGATGTTCTCACAGCAACTTCATACTAGGCTCTCAACATTTCATTAAGTCACAATTATATAGCCAAAGTTCTTGTGCGACTTCATTGTTCATGAATTAGCTAGCCCGACACCATCACAACAATAAGAGCCTTCACATCGGTTTCTTTACTTGCATCCCAAATGACTCGTAAAAAGTTTGTGATCATTGCATTCCAGTGCTGTTTCATCCTCTTCTGTTATCTTGGGGAAGGTGCAATCCTGTCTGTGAACCAGGCCCTCACTGTACTTTAATATCTGGACAAACAAAAGTGTTTGCTATACATTGTAAATCCACATATCAGAAACAGAAGAGGAAAACAACATACAAAGAGGAATACATTTTACTTATTTTTACTTCAGGCTAGCATAAGCATATTTCACAATCCTTCACATATAGCCTGGTGTCACCTCTGGCTTCACAGACCTTTCTCATTTTCTGAAATTTTTAAGAGTAAATTAACTTCCATGCTTAGGCTATTTTAGTCTATATGTGTGCGCACACTTAGACATTTGAAAATGGCTGTACATGTTTGGTGTACAGTATAGTGTAGTCTTCAGACTACAAGTAAGTGACCATTGCAGTCATAAAACACTGCCATATGAGGTATGTTCTGTATGTTTGAATGTCATTATTTACAGGTTGATTGTAAGGTTTGCATTGGGTTTGATTAAAAAAAAAAAAAACCCTCAGAAGTAGGAACTCAAAATATTGTTGCTGTGGTGAAGTGCTGATGCAGATAAACCTCTCTATATCAGCCTTTTAAAGAACCCCAATCAGTGTAGTAAAGACCCAAGTCTATTCATAAAGGAAGGAAATTAAAAAAATGTTTAGGACAAGCTTCATTCTTCTGGAGATTCTTCCCCTCTCCTTGTAAAGAAGTCATGAGTAAAGACAGGACAGTTAATCTTCCAATATTTCTGGGGTGCCTGAGCTACTAATCTTAGACAAAGACAGACCTAGTATGATTAGGAAGGATAGTCGCTCTCCTCCCTCAGAGGAGCACTATATAGGTTTACTTCCTCCAGGCCTACCTTTCACAGGATTTTTGGTCCTCCAGCTTTATTCACCATAGTAATTTATTTACTGTGAATTGCAGGATAATTATGGATAGTCTTTTACAGGTGCAACTGAAGATTTGTCAGATTCTCTCTGCCTCTATGTTCAGGTGAAAAGGGATAGTTTTCCTTCAGATGCTTACTGTGATTTCCTCATTAGCCCCAGATTTAACACAGATTTTGATAGGACCAAAAGCACCCAACTATTACTGTCTATATCAAACATGTCTGACAATTTAGAAATAGTCTTTTCTGGCTGTTGCTTTGACTATGCGGTTGATGCCATCAGTGTCTTTGGTGACTCCTTTAGTGCTGTTTCTTGGTTGTTATTGTCAGGGCTTGGGAGTCAGGGTGAGCTTCAGCACAAATACTCATGGTACTGCTCTGACCTTCAATGTAAAAAAAAAAAGACTGGGATGAAAGCATTTCCTGAATAACCTCTCCATATGACCCATATTTGGGGAATTCCTGGAGCCTCTGCAAAAATGTGGAGGGTGGACTACTAATCTTTCATTCCCTGATGAGATCTTAAAAGAGGCTTTCCAGTCTTGTCTGTCAATCACCTTATTGGTGCTTCCAGCAAATAAGATGATTTCTCTTGTCAGGGAGGAAGAGACTATCATCTGGGTGCTAAAATATTGAGACTTCTTGGTACAAAACCCAGTGATGGATTCTGTAGCCATTGCAGCAGCTGTGAAGGGGCAACCTACTCCCAAAGTCTACTAGTCCTAACAAGGAGTCTAGGGCATTGAACCACTAATATGTGTGAGTGTATGTATACTTATATATATATATATATATATATAGAGAGAGAGAGTGAGTGTTGTGGAAGAAATTTACTGACCTTTATTGCTTCTGGGGTTCAGTTATTTCCTTCTTTATTACCTCTATGTCCCTAGCAAAGAGTCAGCATCTCTCATGTTGATGTTGCTTCTCATTTTCTTCAGCTTTCACACACCACAGTCTGTCTGCTGATTCTAATTCCATTTGTTTCTCCTACTGCAGCCTGCTGATTCTAATGCCAAACATTTCACCTCCAGTTCAAGTCTCTAATTCCAGCTAGATTTTTAAGTCCTTTGAAGAAATCATTTCCTCTTTAGTCAGATGCACCAGTCTTTTTTGCTTCATGAAGGCCAACTGGTTCTTTGTCAGCTTGCCATAATCCTCTGCTGACATCTTTGCCTGCTTTTTCTGACTAAACTAACAAAAATATATATAAATAAAAACTGTTGTGAAATGAAACTGTATGTTTACCTTGTGGCTGTTTAAGAGAACACCCACCTTCAGTGACAACTGCCTACTAGAAGTTTGATGAATATCCATCCACACCACTACTCACCAATATGTGACGTTCCCACTCTGGGCCAGTAGTCAAGGAATCTAAATCCTCACCACGGACACTGGACAGGGCTATTCACTTGGAACAAAAATGGATACACCCAGTATTTCCAGATGCAGCTCTCTACGTCGAGCACAGTTTTCCTTAAGAGCACACACACAGTCTGGGTTTCTCTGTCTGTCTGTCTCCCTCCCTCCAGGTCACCAATAAGACTCCCCACTGGCACAACTACAGAGTTGAGACCTCAGCTGAGTGTCCAAGTCAAGTTCTCCACTACTCTTTCTGTGAAGCCAGTGCTTCGAGCCCCTGCTCCAAGCAGCTGACACACACACCTGGAGAAGGCTGGCACAGATTTACTAGCTATGCCCCTTCTGCTGAGACTATAAGATAGTTACACCACCACCACCAGACACTCCAAAGCCAGCTACTCTTGCAAGGGTACCCAGTTATACTGAGTGAAATTAATATTAATAGAAATGGCAGTGTTGACCAAACAGCAAAGCTTTCAGCACTGTCAAAGGTTAAAATATTCTCCAATGGAGCAGCCACATTGAAAGGTTAAATATATTTAATAATAGAATGAAAATCCTAAATATTTATTTACAATAAACACCAGCTTCAATGACAGGAAATATTAAAATTTACGCAGAAGGACAGGTTCACACAGTTACAGAAAAACAATACTTAACTAATCTCACTATATTTTCCTGACTGATTTAAAGAGTAACTATTTCCTGTTTACTTACTAGAGCAAGGCAAGATGAAGTAGGTGAGGAGTTCTTGTCACATTACAAAAAAACAGACTGCCCTGAGACTTCAGCCTCAGCTAGTATTAAAATATTTTAGTAATGGATTGCAGAATGACATTGCATACATCTGGTTCCCATGCAACCCCCATTGCTAGAAACTGCCAGGATTTAACACATTCGCCAATAATACACACACAGCTTGCTAAGATCTGATGCAGCTTCTGGAAGTGATAAAACAATTTCAAACTTCTACCCTGCCAGAGTAGCAATTAGTTTACTGCTAAAGACAATGTAGAAAGTTTCCTAGTACTTGTTTTTTCCAGACTTTGTCTCTGACTGTAATCAGAACTATAAGATACAATCTTTATGGTGTAAGCCAGGTAACTTAATTTCAAACTATTTTTAAAGTCTGAGATTAACCTCTTTGCTTTTAGTATCCTCTGTTAAAACACACACATTTAAACAGTTACAATAATGCATGTATATTCCTTTTTCTGTCCAGTATGGCACACTGTTGGTCCATTTTTTTTTTTTTTTACACCAGCAGCTTTATAGGTTCATAGGTTAATACTAGGCTATCTGCCCAAGGGCATTTATAAGCCTAGCCCATAGTTATTTAGCTTTCGCCACCCCTTTAGTTTGAATAAAACTATGCCTATTATTTTGCTGTGCCTCTGTCAAGCAGTGACACTGAAGTAATCCCTGGGGTATATCTGCGATCCCCCATCCATTGGTCAAGATTCCTCTTGAACAAGGCCAGTGAGGTGCTCTGCCTCACATGTACCGGGATTTTGTTCCACAGCATAGGGAATCTCTGGGTGATGAATCTGTCCCTCCAGCACGTTCTATTAATAACAGTGTCAAGGTTTAAGTCTCCCGCCCTTGTGGTTCTGAGGATCTAGATTTTTGAGGTGAAGCATATTCATCAAATCAGGGTTTGACATGGCCTTATATGTCAGGCACAGGTCACCTCTGAGCAAGCGGTATGAGACTGAATAGAGCTGGAGTTCTTTCAGTCGGGCAGCATAAGACATATTTTTGAGACCCTTTATCCTTTTGGTGAGGAACTTTTGGGGCCTTTCCAGCTGCTGCAGGTGTCGGGTCAGATACATTCCGAATGGGGCATTGTACTCAATCATAGGTCTAATGAGTGATGATGGTCTAATGAGTGGGGACGATGACCTCCCTTGATCTAGATGTGAATCCCTTCATGATCAGGTGGGCAATGTAGAAGGTTTTCCTAACCACTTTAGCAACATGAGTGTCAAACGAAAGGCTACTGTCAACCTGGGTCCCCAGATCCCTGATGACTTCTTCTGTGCTCAGTGGATTGCCACCTATATGGTAGCTAGGGGTAACCTTGTTTTTCCCAAAGGGTATGACTATGCATTTCTTGGCATTTAACTTTAGGCCATGGCTCTGGCACCAGTTATCCGTTTCTGTGAGGCCCTTCTGAAGGATATCTGTGTCAGATGTGTTTTTGACTATGGCGCCCAGTTTGAGTCATCTGCAAACTTTGTCAGCCATAACCCTCCTGTGTTTGCTTGTACTTCAGAAAAGTAGATGCCGAACAAGAGTGGACCCAGGACTGAGCCCTGTGGGACACCACTTGTGACAGGCTTTGAGTCTGACATGGCTCCAGCAACTCTGACCCTGTGGGTTCTGTCACTTAGCCAGTTTGCAACCCATCTTGTGATGTATGGGTTTACATTCAAGCTGATGAGTTTTTCGATGATACCTGAGTGGGGTATTGTGTCGAAGGCCTTTGCCAGGTCAAGGTAGGCTGTATGGACTGCCTTTGCCTCATCAATGGCCTTGGTGACTGTCTCGAAAAAGTCAACCAAGTTTAAAAGGCATGATCTGCCTTTGACAAAGCCAAACTGGGTTGGATCCAAAGTCTGCAAGTTCCCTATGTCTTTATTTATGAGTTCCATTATGATCCTCTCCATGGCTTTGCAGATAAGGCTTGTCAAGCTAATGGGACGGTAATTTCCAGGGTCGGAGGCACCGCCCTTGTGAAGTGGGACCACAGTCGCCGTGCGCCACTCCTTGGGTACGTATCCTGAGGTGAGAATATTACATTTGTGACAAATAGCAAGATATACTAGCCCCTTGGAATCACAATTATAATACCCTTTACTTATCCACCTTTCCCTACTTTTTAAAAATACCTCACCACTATTTATAATATATTCACACTGATTACACCACCCACATTTGTAAGTACCTGATTTCTTTTATTTTTATTTTCTAGGATATCCTTTATGCTACTTGAATGAATTTTTGTAAACCACTTTAGATGTTGCCCTAGGTATATCTTCCAAATCTGTGAAAGAAACAAATATATCCCATTCTTTCTTAAAGATTCCTTTTATATATATATATATATATATATATATATATATATATATATATATAATTGTGATTCCAAGGGGCTAGTATATCTTGCTATTTGTCACAAATGTAATTCTTTCTATGTGGGCAAAACAGAGAGAACCTTAAAAAGAAGAATATATGAACATATTTATGATATATCAAAAGGAAAAGAAACTAACGCACTATTTAAACACTCTAAAGTGTGTGAAGGTTATAAATTCTTATTTTTGGTTCTGGAACAAATTAAAAATGATACCAGGGGTGGCCCATGGGAAGAGAAAATAGAGTATAAAGAATTATGGTGGCAAGTAACTCTAGAATCAGGTAAAGCCCCAGGGCTAAATGGTTATCTTTCCATCTTGCCACTTTTAAAGTTAAGGGCTGCCAAACTGTGAATAAAAATATGATTCATGTAATATTTTTTTATGACAGAAGGTGTCACTGTTTCCTAAGAAAACACATGGTGTAAAAGGAATTAAATAAGTATTCTTTGAAAAAGCATCCATTCTCCTATATTTTATAGTATTTTAACATACAAAAATTTTACTATGTTATTCCTTGGGAAATATTTATTGTAAAGTATTTGTGTTTATATTTATTAAAGAGTTTTAACAGATATATATCAATGGTAAAATCTGAGTGGGAAATGGAGGGTATATGCTTAATATTCATGAGCATATATGAATGTTTATTTGTCCATTTGAATAAAATGTGGGAATTTTATTGGTTAAATGGTTTTAAAAGTAGTATAAATACAATTAAAGATTTTAAATTGGGCATCTGAAGTCCAATAAATGTGGATGAAAACGCAGTGTGGAATAGAAGGTGTTTGTGTTTCTTTGGCAACTGTCGTTTGGAATAAATTATTAACTTTCAAAGTTTGGCAAGTTCGTTTTTTTCTCTCTCCAAGCTATCTGCACTCTTGTTTTTGGATTACTGGTTTTTGTGAGTGCTTCCGATAACTTGGTTTATCTGTACAAATCAGTTTGATATATGAATGACATAATTCTTTACAAAATTCAAACTAGCTGTGCTTGAATATGTTATGCATCCACTGCCCTTCTTCCCCTAGTGTAGCTGGAAATACCTCGCATCGTCACAGATCTACTCACTATCAACTTACAATGTATATTATTTCTCATAATCTCCTCTTTCCATCAAAGCATAGTTTTAAAGTTTGTTTATGGCAGGGGACCACTAGATTGGCTTCCTTTTTTTGGAGGAGAGAATTTTGGTTTTATTTGGGATGGCACGATTTATGCATGAGTGGATGTGCTCATACAGTGCCTTATTGTAGGATTCAGCAGTCAAACTTTCAGTTCCCGTCTGTATGGGTGTCATGAAGTTTGTTACTTCTGACTTGAGTAGCATGAAGTCGGCTTTGGAGAAGTTTTTTTATGGAGGTTTCCTTACTGGGGGTGGGGGGTGGGATGTGGATGCTAAGGGGTGATTAACTTATGGTCAGACTTGACCAATGAGGGGGTAACCATAGGTGTGGAGCATTGATTTCCCATGTTGATAATGACCAGGGTCTAGGATATTGAAGCCCCTGGTGGGACTATGGATTAGTTGATCCAGGGCATTGGAATTTATAAATTCCAAGAACCGTTAGGCGAAGGTGTTGGTACACAAGTAGTTTTCCAGTTAATGGCAGGGTAGTTGAAATCACCCAGTATTAGGGTGTTTGGTTGTATCTTAATATTTTCCAGTATGTTTAGAAAGGTGTAGTGAGAATCTTGGAGCATGGTGGGGGATCTGTAGCAAGCTACAATTTGGATTGCAGTCTTACCTAGTGTTAGTTGCACCTGGAGAATTTCAGACGGATTGTGTTGGGCAACTAGCCTGGTGGTGTGAATATCCTTGGTGAATATGGACACTCCTCCATCTTTAGTGTTTCAGTCCTGGTTTGGTGGCCGAAAAGTGTGGTAAGAGTTGTAACTTGGTATTGCAGGTGTGCTCTCTGGAGCCTTGAACCAGGTCTCAGTTACTGCACAGATATCGATGTTCTCAATGTGCCTCGAGAGAGTGCATTTTGAGGTTTAGACTTCTAGCATTGAGTAGCATTACCTTCAGAATTTGCATGCTTGTACCTGTTATGGTGGTGGTTTTGTCCTTTGAACTTTGCCTAAAAAAGGCACTATAGGGGTGGCAAGAGCCTTAGCCAGTAACCTGAATCCCAGGGGTGACAGGTGCAGACCATCTCTGGCAAAGCATCGTGGTCTGTCGATCATGTTGTCCCAGGCAGACCGATACTGGATCCCCTTTGAATGACACCTGAAGCTTAGCCAATTGTTGAAGTCAATCATTTTGTCCTTATATTGTGGTATCATTCTGGGTGAAGGCAGGATGCTACTCAGGGCTAGGGTCACACCTGCATGGGCCACATGATCCGAGAGCTCTTCTATGTCTCTCTTCATGTAATCCTGGGAGGTACGTCTCAAGTCATTCACTCCAACATGGACAATGACAGAGTCATATTTGCACTTGTTGTGGAGTGACTTGAGTGCATGCATTATGTGGTGGATCCTGGCACCCGACAGGCAGCTGACTGTAATTTTCTCCTTGTTCAGCCTGGTGAGTGAGACATCAGTGAGCCTGACTATAGAGTCACCTATGACTAAAGTGTTAGGTACGTTGTCTTGTCTTAGGGGATGTTGCTGGGTGGCACACTGGTGTTGTGAGCTATGTGACACTTTGGTTGTGACTGGTGTTTGCATTTCATTTTCGGAGGTCCTTGTTGCTAGGACAGGTTGCAGTTAAGGGCCTCCGCATATGTGGATTTAATGTTGCTATGTGTGGGTGTTTTGAAGGGCTGTGTGTTGCTTGAGGTGTAGTGCGGGTGTTAACCTCCTCCTCTTGACAGTCTAGCACAAACTTGGGTGGAGAGAGCTTTGCTTCCAGTTTGGCTATGTAAGTACATTTCTCACAGGTTGTAGTGTTGGGTGGTAGGAGGAGAGGGTTGTCTGTGTACATGAGGCAGTTGCTGCATTGCCCTAGTACGCCCAGATTCACCAGGTGGACAGGAGAAATCACTGGAAGCTGACCCTTGGACATGTCTGGTTTGGTGCCTTTTTGTAAAGTACAGGAGCTATTTTCCCTTGCCTTAGTAAGATACATTGCAATTATAGGCTTAGTGCTTATGTTTAATTTCTCCTTATTAACAAGGAGAGTTGAGTGCTTGTATCAGTTTACGGCTTTCTAGTGCTTTCCAGCAGGTATTAGAGCAAGCGCTAGTCACAGGAATGCTTAAAGGTAAGATGAAAAAAAAAGGTTTATCCTAAACACTGCAGTGTGCACAAGATAGGTTAGCTGTGAAAGTAGGTAACTTAAGTTTTACCTGCCTAAAAAGTTACATTTTAATGGAGAGTCACTATTTTTAAAACTGCAAGATTGATTGAAAGGGGGTGGTCACTTTTGTATTCTGGTACTATGGAATACAGTAGGATGGCCAATAAATTTAAATAGTTGAAGGAGAGTGATTTCACAAACTGATAATTTTGTGCTTACACAAGCCAGTGAAAGCAGAGAGGAAATGAGATATATGGTCAAATTAACATAAGAGGCAGGCAACTAGAAAGACAGTGGTATTTAAGAACACGACAGTAACCTGGTGGGTGGGTCGGGAATTTCTGTCTGACTCACAAGAGACAGAGCTGTGGTCTCTCTTTTAATATGCAGTTAAAAGCAGAATACAAGTAAAACAAAGTAAAGAAAACAAATCACAGAATTCAAAATATAAAAAGGCAATAAAGTAATATAAAATACAACATATAAAAAGCAAACTAACCTTTCCTTTACAGCAAAGTGTAGCAGAGTTTGGTGAGCTTTTCTAGTAAAGTATAGAAATTAATGTACTATTATCATGACTATATAACCTCTTCTATAATCTCATTTTCGTTATCTTCCTTATGCATACCCTCCTTCCTTTCTTTGGGGGTCATCTCTTTTTCTTTTCTTCCTATGTCCTAGATTTTTAACAATTCTTTGTAGTAACAAATATTCTTATGTAAACCCTGACAATCTATGCATACTGATGATATTGCACTGCACATACCTTTCTGTATTTAAAAAAAATATTCAAATACAACCCATGTAACTGTCATTTTTAATTAAATCTGTAAATGATGCCAAGGAAGTCTGAATAATGTTCTGTTACTCATGAATAAAACTGGCTGTAAATGATGTACTACTGCAAATGACGGCCATGAAGTTTGTATAAAGGAGCTTTCTCCCTGTGCCGCCACTGAAAAAAAGGATGCTGCTTAGTCATCCTTTCTCTGGAAATAAATGCCAGTAAGTAAATACTTTTTTATTTGGAAACAGCTGTACAATGTTTCCAGAAGTATGTGTTCTTTTACATATCTCTTACATTGATACAGCAATATCTTTATCCAGTCTTCTTTGTCTTCTATGTAAATTTCATTCCCAACTTCATTGGGGTCAGTGGCCTTTCTTCATTTAACCTGCTTAATTTATTCAGTGCAGCTACATATGGAAACTTCATAACCTCAGGTACCAATATTTTTCATATACACATCTTTTAAGGAATTATTTTCAACTGCTCCATGCCCAGTGCTAAATTATTCTTGTGTATTTACCAAATAGTACAATTTAAATGCCAGTGTCCAGTTTGTAATGAATGACAATATACTGGACAATCAAAGTCCATAAAACCTTAATATATTTAATATAATTTGCATCATCCATTTCCATTTTTTTGCAAATCATTCCTTTTTTCTCTAAACAGGCACCTATAATGTTTCCTTTCTTCACTAACATTGTTATAATCCATTGACTTCCTGCTCACTAGCCATTTTCTTATGCAGTTTCAATAATTGCATTAACATTAGATATTCTTTATCTAATCATGACACAACCATTCTCCATTGTTTCCTATTCTCTTGTATGAAGTGAGTATGTATTTTTTGTATATCTCTTGTAGCTTATTTATGTTGGCATTACATTAACCATTTAATTCTTTGTTTTTTTATTTCATTAAATACTATACCATCAGAACTTCTTGATATCTCATCTTTATCTTATGTTTCACTGTATTATTTCTGTGGTCCTGCCTTCTTTTTGAAGTCACTGTACTTATATTTGAAGCTTCCGAATATGATCACTTTCCTCTCCAGCTTCTGTATTTAATATGTAGAATTTCTGTAACTCTGTGGAAATTACCATGTAATCCAGGACTGAGGTCACTTTAGCTGACTTGTACACAGCACCTTCCTATTCTCCCTTTACACCCTAGCCATTCAGAATTATTAGGTACTGTGAACTTAACTAGACTCAGTGCATGATGGCTTATGCTGTTTATAGTTGTATCTTCTGAAACTGTCCAACATGCTTTCTATTTCATTAACTTCCATAATTTCCATGGATTCTCCATGTTTTATATCATAATCTCCCTAAAATAAGCAGACTGTCTCCTTCATTATGAGATTTGCCCATTTGCTCTTATTACTCCTGTCATATGAAGAGAGTGATCCACCAGAAGTCTATACACACTGAGTATTAGTTAATATCCTAGATATTAGTAGCACTATATGCTCACAAGAGTTACAATTTCACCTGTTTTTAAATCTCAGTATAAGAGTTTATACCAACCATTTCTCTTGTACATTTATAATGTTGAATTCCCTAATGAAATTCATGCAATTAGGGTCCCTGAATGTGGCCATAAGTTGAGCAGTATTGCAAAATATTATTCATAAGCCCTCACAGTTACAATCTGTGATTCTGCCTCCCCCCAGATGCCAATTCTAATGTATCCTTCAATTCAAGATTGTTACCCAAATCCACTAAGTTGATCCCCAGGTCACCCAACCATTAGGCTACTGTTTGTAATTACTGAAATGCGTCATGAATACTACAGATTTACTTGCCCACAATATAATTCAATTAATCTACTATGAAGAGTATTGTCAAACTTAGTCTCAGATATATATAGTCAAACAAAAATATTAAAGCCTTGTTTAGTTTGAAAAGAATTGCAGAGTAAACTCAGGGTATATTGAAAGTTAAACAAACTCAATTCTTTACCAACTATATGTTCGTTATTAATATTCCCCAATCTTCTCAAGTCATTTCCTACTAATGTCTCGAATTAGAATTGGGACCAACCTAGTTTCATATAATTCTACACACATCCTTATCCTTTATATAAGGACCTTAAAATCAGTTAGTAATATTCCAACCATAAAATTGGAATACTTCTCTGTATACACAGACTAAGCTAAAAATCACACGAATGAAAGAAAATTCTCCATTCTCAACCAGTCTGTCTCTCATAGCCACCAAATCTGATCTTACTACTCCTATCACCTATAACCAAATTCTCAAAAAATATATACCTCTGTTCCTTGTCTGTATCGCAGATGACTCCATTTATTCCACTAAACATTAAGACAAACAATGGTGCCCTTCTCTTAGCTCATCTGTCTCTTCCATACCATGCTTGGGAATCCACATGTGCACTTTTTGTGCCTTTATGGGATGTATTTTGGCTTCTATTATCCTTGTTCTACCTTCAGTTACATCACTGCAACTCTCAGTTATTATCCTATGACCATTCTTTAACCTAATTAATCTCTTCAACTTTCAGTATCCCCTTGCTTTTAGACCCAGCTTCATATGATGCCACAGACAAATTTTCAGTATCATCTTTCTTGTTCCCACATCTCTAATCTCTTCACTTGTTCCTACTTCTCTCATTGGAGTGAATGTTGTCTGGCATAGTTTCTTTGCCTTCTGTATTTATTTTACTCCTCTTTCTTTTCTTACATATATTTCATCCCTTGAGCTACAGATTGTATTACATACCACTTTTATTTATTTATTACATTTGTTTACAGGAAAAGTCTGACTGGGCAAATTCCCATTTTCAGCAGAGGCCCATGGAGAAAATCTCCACAGACAATAACATAATGTATAAAAATTACAGTATAAAACATTTCTTTCTATAAAAGAACAGGTAAATATGAAGTTACAATAAAAGAAAAAGAAAAGGTATGTACAATGGGTAGAATATTAGATAGACACACACACACACACATATATATATATATACACACACACACACATATACCCTGTTTGTAATTCAGTTACTTTTCAAAAACAAGTTTATACAATGGTCACATTATAGAGAATAGTATTATACAATTGTGACATGTATGAAAGAAGCAAGAGAGCTTGAGAGAATGTTAGAAGGAGAAACAGGACAGCAAAATAGAGATGGTATGAATTAGAAATTCAAGAGAATTAGAAAGTTAACAGTATACAAATAATAGATGGGTAACTTTTGTTATCAAATAAATATTCTAACAGTTGATAAAACTGAGTATCTCTTCAGGAGTAATAAGAACAACAAATTTGAAAATAAAGAGTGGAGAGCGAAGGGGTTAACCTGGACGTGTACATGTGCATAGCCATGTATTATTAACATATTATTTCTTTACCAGCTTTAACTGCTAAGCAAAGGTCTTCACAGTGTCTTTGCCCATCACCCCCTTTCAGTTGCTTTGTAGGTCTTGCAATAAAAAATATTTTGTCTTTAGTTGAACATCATCTATTGGGGGCACATCTAACATATTATGAGGAATTCATTACCATATCTGAAGAGTCCAATGAAGGGAGATTTATTTCAGTAAATGCCAGAGGATCAGGTGGCAAATGTAGATAATTTTCTTCTCAAACTGATAATTCAATTTTCTTAAACATTTGCTCCATATTCTCTACCCAGACAGACATTTCCAACATTTTTTGTTTCAGTGTACCTGGTTTCCTCCCATATAGAATGATTTCTGGGAGGAGGTCCCCATTACATCCTTTTCATTTCTGTCCTGGATTTCTCCATGCTGTCTAATTCAGTTGGTGATATGACTGCCTCTTTCCAGTGTCAGAAATATTTTGTGCAATGTTAAAGATCATGTTCTGTTTTACATATGTAATATGATAGTATAATCTACTTTTGACAAAGGAACTAGAATCCATGCATAGTATGAGGAGCTATCTGCATGCCAGTTATATCAATCAGCCAAATTACCCAAGAGTGAAATTATTTTAGGACTTCAGAAATTTTACATATACTACACAGAGCTAAGGAAATGACCCAGAACACCATATATTGACAAACATCACTAAACTAAATGTTAGCAACAATTCACCAGATTAAAAGATATATAACTTGGAGTATATTAATTAAGTAATTTAGCACTGCTAGTGCCATGTTGTAGAGGGATAAAGTCCCATCTATGGCCAGATGACCTGGGTTTGATTAGTGACTCAGGTGTCTGAGGAGCTGGCAGGTAGGGGCTATCTGGGGTGGGGGTGGAGGGTGGAGGGATTTCTCTGGACATTTTACGTGTAAAATCTGTGGTAGAGGCTGGGGATGTAGAAGGGAGTATGATCCAAGGAGCAGAAATGAGTGTGGAGATTAGCTGAGCTGCTGCAAAGGCAGGGTTATATGGCAGCATGTCCCCACTGCATGCCTTAACCTTTGGATGAAAAATGTCAAATGCAGGGGAGAGGTTATGAGGTTACGTCATAACAGAAAAACCTTGCTCAGCAGTGACTGACATGTGGCCCTGGGATGTCTAAAGTTCTTTATTGGACTGAATCCTATGGATTGAGTCCAGGGGAGTTAAGGAGGGGTAAGCAGACCCGATGAATTATGGGGCACCAGAATAAGCTGATGGTTGGCTTTGTGGGAGGACAAAAATAATAAAAAATAACTTTAGCATTTAAGATCAACTTGCTAACATGCTTTCCTTTATTACAACAAACTCTTGCATGCTTGAGATATGTACTGTTTTGAAACAAATGAATGGCACATAGTTGTCTTGCTCCTAATGATAATACTGTGTCAGAGTATAATTATTAACATCATAAAACACATTCACATCTATCCTTAAAATCAATTGAATACATCTTCTCCATCACTTGTAAAAAGTAATTATTAACACAATAATCACACACTAAAAGTATGTAGATTCATCTGTTGCTTTTATAAAAACAGTAAAAATCCAAGTTTAACTTTAGTTGAACAGAGACTTGCTTCATCCTAGCCTTTATTACAGTCACGTGGCTTCCAATAATAAACACAACTTTGCAATGCACTCAGTAACACTGGGTGTGACCTGCTGTTATATCTATGAGTGCATATTAGTAATGTTTATAACATTATTAAAGGCTTACAGCAAGGTTCTTCTGAAATACTAAAAGCAGCCACTAATGTGGTAACACCACAATAAAGCTGTGCAAACTTTAACTTATTTGTTTTTCTGTAACTAGGCAGCCTCTGTCCTCAAGCATCCCTTGTTCTTGCTACTGATAGTAATGTAAAGCTGCTACAAGAGTTTAGTTCTATGTTACAGTGCTTAGTAGTACTGTCTTATTACAAATGTTGTTCTCTAACTTGAGTGACTACTGGAAATAATCTTCTTTTTCTTTTGGCTGCTCCCATTAGGGGTCACCACAGTGGATCATCTGTTTCCATTTCTTCCTGTCCTCTGCATCTTGCTGTGTCACACCAACCACCTGCATGTCCTTTCTCACCACATCCATAAACCTTATCTTAGGCCTTCCTCTTTTCCTGTTACCTGGCAGCTCCATCCTTAGCATCCTTCTCCCAATATACTCAGCATCCCTCCTCAGCACGTCCAAACCAATGTAATCTTGCCTCTCTGGCTTTGTCTCCAAACCATCCAACCTGAGCTGACCCTCTAATATCCTCATGTCTAATCCTGTTCATCCTCGTCACACCTGATACAAATCTTAACATCTTTAACTCTGCCACCGCCAGCTCTCACTCGTGTCTTTTCTTCAGTACCTCCATCTCCAATCCATACAACATAGCTGGTCTCACTACCATATTGTAGACCTTCCGTTTCACTCTTACTGGTACCCATCTGTCACAAATCACTCCTGACACTCTTCTCCACCCACTCCACCCTGGCTGCACTCTTTTCTTCACCTCTCTTCCACACTCACCATTACTCAGATCTGTTGATTCCAAGTACTTAAACTATTACTTCAGAAATTAGTTGCTGCCTTAGAGTCCAACAATTCTCCATTATAATAATATAATGTCACATTTAAGCAGTGCTCTGCCCATTTACCAGCTCATGTCCTCAATTCTCAGTCATAGAGTCAACATGAATCAACATGTTTCCACTATACTTCCGCAAACATCAATCCACCATGGACGAGGATCACCTAACTGTGATCCCTCTCAAAAAAAACTGCCTCCCCAAATAATATGTTTTTACAGGGGAACAAGTGCACTACAACTCCACAGCTGCATTAAATTGAAGAAGGGGAAAGTACCCCAAAAAGGTTCCATTGCCTGTACAGCTCACTGATATTGATTTCTTATGGAGGCACTCCGATTCTGGGTGCCTTGAGCCTCAAGCAATTGACTCTGGAGAAATCAGACTTCATCCACCAGTAGGGTAGCGAATTAAACATTTGTATGTCATGGAAAATAGTTGGTAACTTACTCAGAAAGATTGGAATTTTCACTTGGTACCTTGGTCATCACCATTAAAATATCCAGGAACTCTAATGGCTGCTTCCTTGCAGACTGCATTTTTCTGCTCACATAATATTCAGTAATAAAATGCCAGCTTTGGGGTTTATCAGTGTTGCTCCACTTGAATTCCACAGGCTTGTATATTTCCCTTAGGTGGGTGTTTGCCACGTCATGATATCTGCAATACTTGTTTATTGTTTATTCCAAACAATTGAGCCTACAGCATACATGGAGCCCTGTAATACTTAAGCTCAACACCATCAAAACTGTGAAAGTTATAGATGTAAAAGCTTTGCTGAATTTATGGAAGACTCCTCCTTGATGTAGCAGGGCTTAGAGATTTTCTTGCATTGTGGGGAACCACTCAGCCCATTTACTCAATCCCTTTTACTACACAGAATAAATAAATAGTAATGTGGACTGATAGTATGATGTTTAGAAAATAATGCTTTAGATTATAAACCATTAATTTTAAAGGATGATTAGTTTCCAACTTCCTTTCATAGATCTGCTATCTCATTACCAACAATCGACTAAAACATTATTAAATTTTAAAACATTTATGTCCAGTATAAATGGACATACCACCAAACTCAAGGTATATACTTCACATGGCTCTGCATCATACAGCCACTGGCCATGTTCCTGTCTGCTACTTTGTGGCACATTTTGGCTAATGTATTTGTGCTCCACACAGCTCAGACCATCTGCTCAAGGCAAGATATTAATATTTAACATAAAGGATTCATATTATGAATGTATGCCATAGTAAAGCATGTAAACAACCATGTGATTTTTGAAGCCTGTTAAAAGGAAAAATCCAGTGGCAGAATCTGGAACTAAGGAAACAAACTACTTCTGATGGGAAATTGATGCATACTAATTATACAGAGACATAGCTTTAACTTCTCCTTATAGTAAATTGTGATATATAACATCTAAATGCATGCATAGACTGCCTGTTGTCTTGGTGTTAGTGGCTATTGTGCACAACTATCATGTTACACTTAAAATATGTAAAACATTTTGTTAAATAAAATCAAGAATTCAATACACAGGAGGTTCAGATTCAAAGGTTTACTAGTGTACACCAGGAGGCAAAAAACGTACAAGTACAGAATTTTGTCTAACATGAAACAGGAAGCACACAATTTTATATAGGTTTAACATTCAAGCTATGCCCACCTTACTGACGTGATATGTCACAGAGCATCTACATCACTTTAGCTTACAGTCTTCTATTCATTAAATCTGCTGATGCTGTATATTTTAAAAAACTTTTCCTCTGGTTACAATACGGCCTTGCTATCCAGCTGGTCAGACATAATGTCTTTTTGTAAAGTTACTTCTTCAAGGTTTCATATCAGTTCGAATACAATAGTAGATTCAGTCTTTTAATACACGTCTTTGTTCTCTGTTACACTTTCTCACACAGCTGCATGTTATCTCAATAATACATATACAAGGCCAAAATCATCCCAGCAGGAAAGAGCAGAAGATTTCATTATTTTACACATTTAATTTCCTGACCCAGCAGATAATCACTTGTGAAAAGCATAAACATTAAAACTTGCTAAGCTAGCATTCTGCCAGGGTCGAAGGTCAGCTTTGCTTCAAGCCACACTGCAGTTTCAAAACTACTTTACATTTAAACATGAATTAATCCTCTCTATTATATGATTAATAGAATAAAATGCATTATATACTACTTTGCTTTTAAACTAGCATTTCTCATGTATTCAAATACACATTTTTCTAACATTGTCCCCCCTATTAATACTTTTTATTCTATTTTGAAGTATGCATAGTGTCATTTCATCTCCCAACTTCTTCCACTTAGGATTTTCAGCTAGGTGAGTCATTCAATCTATACTTCAGAAAAAATGTCATCTGAGATCAATCTTTCAATCTCAATATCTTGGTACAAAGTTTCAGTAACAGATACATCAATAAAATCTCTGATTAATCTTTTCATGCAGGGAATTCCACAGCAAACACATGCTCCTATTAGGAGTATACCCACACAAATGGCAATCAGAATATTCATTAGGATGGAACCCCACCCCCCCAAATAGATTCTGGAAAAAGTCCGTCAGTGGGTTTGGGCCTGGTCCAGTCATGGCTGATACTTGCTGAATTACCTCTAGGTGATTATTGATTTCATGCCTGTTATCTGGTATGTACGCACAGCATTCTTCTTTGATAAGCGTGCAGGTACCACCTCTCGCCACTAGGGTGAAGTCAAAAGCCATTCGATTTTGTAGCACAACAGTTCTTATTGCATTCAGTTCATCAGTCACCAGTTCTAGGCCAGAAAAAGTTGCATTACTCGTTACTTCGAGAAGTTTCGACAACTTCCTCAGCTCCCAGATCGATTTGACTGCTCCATAGGCTGGGAATATACCTGCCCAGGATATAACACTGTCACTCAAGTCCATATGAGTCAATTTGCTTTTATCTTTCACGGCATTATGATCTTTCCAGCCAGCTTCGATCTTTCCGACTGGATTCACAGGTTTTTCAACTGGACCTTCAGGTTTTCGAGCTGCTTCTGTCACGTTTCGTATCTTACCCAAAGGCAATTCTGCAGTATGTCTTATTGCCGGAACCAAATAACCCAAAAAACAACTGCCGGACCAATTCTCAGGTAACCATTTATTTGCCTTTTTCCCACAAATAAAATAACAGTTTTCTACTTTAGTACTAATACGCATCAGCCCTGCATGAAACATTTTCTGATCTATAACTGACAATTGTTTAAACAAAGCTGGATTTTTGCGAATGTCATTCATAGTTGTTTTCAATGAGTTCAAATACGAGTCATAATTAGTATTGCAAAAAGTATTGCCATTACCATTCTTAATATAACATCGGTAAGATATGGTTACATTACAATTGCTCCAGCCCACCTGGAGGGTATAATTTTTATAAAAACATACAACTCCTTTTTGTGTGACAGGTAAAAATAAAGCTATTTTGTCCTGTGATCTCACAGTTCCTGTATCGAAAAGTAAATTCTCCCAAGTCTCATTTATCCCCAAAGGGACAGCGGACATTATCAGTCCTCCATATGCTGTTGGTATAGCTGTACAAACCCAGCAATTTGAAATGTTCATAGTCTCGGCATATACACGTTTCATGGCTAGGTATGTGTTAAAGTTTGGATGCCAGTCTATAGACGTTTCATCACGCCTTCCCACTTTCACTTGTGTGGTTGTGTGTAGGATAAACCACAACAAGAGGAAAATTGTCACAATTACAGTCAACAAATGTACACTCAACAAAATGATTATGCAACATCTCTGGGGTTGATCTAAATTTCTATTTGCTTTGTTTTTGGCCATCTCGGTCTGGTTGTGTATCAGTCACAAAGTTTTTATCAAGTTGAAAGTTCTTTACCGGTTTACAATGTGTCAAGTGAACCCAGGACGTCCTCTCGGCCACTCTAACTGCAGTAGGCGTTGCCAACAGAACCTGGTATGGTCCCTCCCACTTTGGACTCGCCCAATTCTTCCTTTTCGTCACTTTCAGCCAAACGTATGTCCCAGGGGCTAAGACTGCTTCCACCAGTCTGGTCTGTTCCTTATCTGAAAAAGAGTTAAACTGCAAAACAGATTTATTTGTTAACAGTTTCCTCATATAACTAGCTAATGAACTGTCAGCCTCTTGCTCTGCAGGCATGAGAGCTTTCCACTGAGGCACATAATATGCTCTCCCAAAAACCATTTCAAAGGGAGTCAAACCCTTTACATTTGGAACTGTTCTCATACTCAGTAGTGCCAAAGGGAGACAGTATATCCAATTATTTTGGGTCTCCTCTACTAGCTTCCTAAGTTTATTTTTGAGGGTACCATTGTACCTTTCCACCAGTCCTGCTGACTGTGGGTGGTAGGCACAATGGTTCTTTAAGGAGATACCAAAAAATCTCTCAAGTTGCTGAATTGTCTGATTCACGAAATGAGTGCCGTTGTCACTATAAATCCTTTCCGGAATGCCAAATCTAGGGATTATCTCTTTTATCAGGGCTTTCGCCACTGTTGCTGCATCTGGGTTTTTGGTTGGAAAAGCTTCTACCCATTTAGAAAACATGTCTACAATAACTAAACAAAACTTTTTCCCTTCACACTTATTCAATTCTATAAAATCCATACAAATAGTATGGAACGGGTATGGTGGTATAGGAAAACTTCCTTGCTTGGTTTTAAATGATGGTGCTTGTTACAAGTATGACAAGCTGCACAAAATTTTTGTGTATAATTTGTGAATCCATATGTTTGGAATACTTGATTTACTAACTGTACCATCCCCCCTTTTGAGACATGGCACTGCCCATGGCTCAACAAAGCTGCATATCTAAATAAATTAGACGGCAATATCGGTTTTCTCTCTTTGGAAATGTACAGTCCATTCTCAAGAATTGCACCTCGTTTTACCCATTTTTGTTTTTCTACTTTTGTAGTAAGCATCTGCATTGTTTTTAGCATGTCTAAATCTAAAATCTCAGAGGGTTGTAATTCCTCATTCAAAAGTAAAGTTTCTGAGTCTGAGGCTGCTTGTTTTGCAGCTGCATCAGCTCGTGCATTGCCTTTTGAAATCTTATCCTGCTGTTTCGTATGAGCTACACATTTACAAATAGCTACTTTGGTAGGTAACTGAATAGATTCTAATAAATAAATTGCTCATGATTAATAGGTTTTCCACTAGATGTTATCATTCCTCTATTTTTCCATTGTTGTGCAAATACATGTACTGTAGAAAAAGCATACTGACTATCAGTATATATGTTCACACATTTGTTTTTTGCTAAAGTACATGCCCTCGTCAAAGCTATCAATTCTGCTGCTTGTGCAGATAAGTTGTGTGGTAAGGATTGAGCTTCTAAAATTTCAGTGTCTGTAACTACTGCATACCCTACCAGATTCTTCCCTGTAGGACCCCTTCTGCATGAGCCGTCCACATAATATGTCACCTCGGCATTATCCAAGGGCATATCTGTGAGATCTTGTCTAGGTAAAGCTAACTGTTCAGTTTCCTGCAGGCAGCTGTGTGGTGTGCCCTCCGCAGGAGTTGGAAGTAATGTTGATGGATTTAATGTCGTACATCGTTCAATTGTCATATGAGGTTGGCTCAGCAATATAGTCATACACGACAGATGTCTAGCAGGGGAAAGGTATGCCACTTTTTCTTGCAGTAAAATTATTGCAACTGCATGAGGCACTCTCAATGTGAGAGGGTGGAATAATACCACTGAGGCCGAAGCCTGTACTGCCATTGCAGCTGCAACTACTGCTTGTACACAGTGAGGCAAAGATCACGCCACTGGATCTAACTGTGATGAATAATAGGCTATGGGGCGTTGCTTATCCCCATGTTGTTGCGTCAATACTGACGTCATATATCCTTGCTTACAATCTACGGTCTGAAAGAATCGTTTATGATAATTTGGAAGTCCTAAAACTAATGAAGAAGCTATCAACTGCTTCAATCTGCAGAAAGCCATTTCTGCTTCAGGTGTCCATTGTAAGATATCTTGTGCTGCCATTGGTGTCTTATATATCAAGTCAGTCAGTGGAGCAGATTCCAAAGCATAGTTTGGTATCCAGCTCCGACAAAAATTAGTTGTACCTAAGAAAGACATCATTTCTTTCTTGGTTGTTGGTTTGGGTGCTTGCAAAATTGCTGTTTTTCTTTCCTCGTCTAATATTCTACCTTCATTGGATATTACATATCCTAGGTATCTAACTTGTTTTCTCTAAAGTTGTAACTTACTTTTGTTTACTTTGTGTCCTTGTGTTGCTAAAAATTTCAATAATGCTACAGTATCCTCCCTGCACTGTTGCTGGGTGGGGCTGCTAGCAAGATGTCATCTACATAAAGTAGAATTTGACTACCTCCCGGGTAAACCCTGCCAGGTTGCTAGCCATTTCTTGTGCAAATATTGTTGGGCTCTCACAATATCCCTGTGGTAGTCGAGTATACGTATACCTTTTACCCTGAAATGTAAATGCAAACCAATATTGGCTATCAGGATGTATAGGTATTGAAAAGAAAGCATTGCTAATATCTACCACAGAAAAATACTCTGTTGCGGTTCTAAATCGCTTAACAAAGTATGTGGGTCTGGCACCGTAGGTGCTCTAGGTATTACTGCATTATTTACAGCTTGTAAATCTTGTACCATCCGCCATTCCCTGTTTGCTTTTTAACAGGAAATAGTATTACATGGTGAATCTGGAGATTCTACTAGTATTCTTCTTTGAGTAATGCTGCTATTATAGGCTTAATTCCTATTTCTGCATCCTTTCTCAAAGGGTATTGTCTTTTCTGTGGTCTAAAAGCTGACTTTGGGGTTATTGTAACTGGTCCTGCTGTCCGAATAAGTCCTACATCCTACTTGCCTGTTGACCAAAGAGTTGTTGGAATTTCACATAAGGCCTTTTCTTTTTCTTCTAATAAGAACGCTAATCAGCTGTCCTCACTAGATTGCAAGTGTACAGCTGGATGTGTCTGAGTCAACCAATTCAGTTTTTGTTTTTGTATCCCTTGTTCTAATAGTTCTAAATCAGTCTGTTTCTTTCATCTTGTTACTTTTTCTCCTAAGTCTGCCCATTTGACACTTTTGTTCTTTGTCAAGCTGACATGTGGTAACCTATTTGATTTATATAATGCAAGGAATTCTTGAGGTAACGAACAACTAACTACACTGTTCCCCTCAGTATCCCAGTACAAAGTACGCAAAATCAATCTAGTTGCACGATTTCTAAACAATTCTTGCTCATACTCTCTATTAGGTCCTGGTGTAGTACAGTAGTATAGAGTACAGTGTAACAAATGCTGTCGGTCAGTGTAAAGGGAGGAGGCTTTACTGATGGCTACGTTCATCAGTTCCTCAGTTACTGCCCCTGGACCAGTCGTGACTAGGTCCTGGCTGTACCAGTAAAAGGTTTCACCCTCCGATCGCACTACAAAGGTATCCATTGTCTCTGTGCCTCCATACCTTGTACAGTTGGAACTACTGCTATGCCAAATATCTGCATAAGGTCCCTGCCCAATAGGTTCACTGGACACTTTGCAGAAACAACAATTTTACTTCTAGGTCATACCTGAAACAGAGTCAGTTATTGCTATATCATGGGAACGTAGTTCCCTATATAGCTGTCCATTTGCAGCTTTCACTAGTATATAATCAGGTGATTCGGAATGTTCTGGTAACTTGGAGGGGTGTATCAAAGTCCGTGACGCTCCTGAGTCACACAGGAATTTGACCTCTCTTCCCTCCACCAGAAGTGTAACTTCCAGTTTCAGATTCTGCTAAGTAGAGCTCTAAACTTAATAATGCTAAGTCCAAAATTTCATTTTCTTCATCCTCCATATCTACTTCCTCTACTCCTTCTATCACATTTACATTTGTTTTCTGTTTATTAACTTTGCCTGATGATTTCTGACTTTCACATGATGTATCCTCACTATCATATAGTCAGTCCTCATCTCCTTATCTTCTGTAATTACCTTTTGTTTTGCTTACAATCCCTTGCTAGATGTCCCTTTTTCCCGCACTTGAAGCATTCACCTCTCTTTTTTCTCTCTTCAAAATCTTCTGATCGCTTGTCAGACTGTTTGTTTCCCTGGGCATTTTTCTTGCCCTTTTACCTGACTGTAATACAAGTACTTCAGTTCAGCAGTGAAGACTTGCGCCTTTTTCTTTTTACTATTAAAATGTCTTTCAGCATGTCTAGCGTATTCGAGTAAGGCTTGTAGCCTCCCTGTTCGATGGTCTATCATATGCTTCGTAATGAAGCTACTAATAGGTGCAATGCAACCTTTCAAAAATGCAATTGTTGTTCATACAGGGAATCATTCGTTTGGTTCTCAGGAACCGACATACTGCTATGATTATTAAAACATTCTAATAATATAGCATAGTACCCATCTATTGTCTCATTTTCCTGTTGTATGCATTGATTAATGCATGTCCAGTCTGCTCTAGGTTTCCATTTCTCAGAGATTCAGTCTGTTAGACCTTTCACTCTGTTGTCTAACTCTGTGTCACTATGTGGGAGTGGTCTAAGTTCTGCATTACGAGGATTCCAGGTGCCACAAATCATGTGCCAATCTGGACCTATAATTTGTCTTACTACTTTTTCTACTTCTTCTCCATTCAAGTGGTAACTCAACCTCATGCCTTGTAAATCTTCTAAAAATTTCGTAAAATTAACTTTCGGATGGGGGATTCCCTCAGTAGCTTTCCGGATATCTTCCGGTGTCCATGGTCTACATACTGAGAGTGTTGGGTTTTGCCCTTCCTGTCCTGCCTGAGGATTTGGAACTTCTATAAGCGGGCATATTTCTTCCTCACTCTCATCCTGTAGGTTTCTCTCTATTTGATATAATTCTGTCCCTATGTGTTTTACGCGTTCGGGACCTAGTCTCAATAGGATCTCTAACAAATGGTTGTGGTCTTGCTGAAACTTCAGGATAACGCGGAGGCGGACCAGCCTGTCCACTCGCTTCATATCCTGAAAAGGGTAAGGGAGGGGGCAAGGGAGGAGGAGGAGGAGCTGTTGCTATTACCAAGTTATTATCCTCTTTGTCTAAAAATAATGTTTTTGAATTCTTAAGCTTCTGTTCTCTACGATTTGCTTCTTCAATCCACCTGTGTGCTTGAGGAATGCCTAGTTGGCGTTGCTTTTTTGCCTGACCTCCCGCATCATATTTAAGCTGTTTAAGGAGTTTAACTAGTGAAGTTTTATCTAGTTTACCATCAAATTCATATTTGTTAACCCATTTCGTATAATACCTAACGTTATCGGAACGTTGTGATTGCATGTATTTTGCATCTTCGGTTAGGGGCGGATCTCGCGATGTTTTAGTGCACTGATTACCCATGTCAAAGAAAATGTTACGTAACCCTTTTTTATCACGTGATATGAAATTCTCAGTTCCTGTTTGCAGTGTATCTAGAATAACTGCCTACCTTATTCTTTTACCCTGATCTATGACCAAATATACAGTACTTCCTTTTGTCCCTGATCTGCAAAACAAATCTTGACAACAATATACTGTAACCTAGTCCCTGATCTAAAACAGAAAAAAAGGCAAATTCTTCCTACCTGAGCCTCCGGCATTGAACTGTCCAATGTCCACTCTTCGGCCACAGATCAGAAAGTGGCCAGCCTCTTTAAACGACAATTCAGTCGGAGGTCTTTTCACCCAAGAAGAACCGTTTCGGTAACTTCTCCTGCGCAGTATTCGATCACCGGTAGACTCTGATCTGCAGCTGTCTGAGGGAATTTTCCGGCTGAGAAGGACCAAACTGTTAAATAAAATCAAGAATTCAATACACAGGAGGTTCAGATTCAAATGTTTGCTAGTGTACACCAGGAGGCAAAAAATGTACAAGTACAGAATTTTGTCTGACATGAAACAGGAAGCACACAATTTTATATAGGTTTAACATTCAAGCTATGCCCACCTTACTGACGTGATATGTCACAGGGCATCTACATCACTTTAGCTTACAGTCTTCTATTCATTAAATCTGCTGATGCTGTATATTTTAAAAAACTTTTCCACTGGTTACAATACGGCCTTGCTATCCAGCTGGTCAGACATAATGTCTTTCTGTAAAGTTACTTCTTCAAGGTTTCATATCAGTTCGAATACAATAGTAGATTCAGTCTTTTAATACATGTCTTTGTTCTCTTTTACACTTTCTCACACAGCTGCGTGTTATCTCAATAATACATATACAAGGCCAAAATCATTCCAGCAGGAAAGAGCAGAAGATTTCATTATTTTACACATTTAATTTCCTGACCCAGCAGATAATCACTTGTGAAAAGCATAAACATTAAAACTTGCTAAGCTAGCATTCTGCCAGGGTCGAAGGTCAGCTTTGCTTCAAGCCACACTGCAGTTTCAAAACTACTTTACATTTAAACATGAATTAATCCTCTCTATTATATGATTAATAGAATAAAATGCATTATATACTACTTTGCTTTTAAACTAGCATTTCTCATGTATTCAAATACACATTTTTCTAACACATTTTGTCATGTAGATACACGTGCATGCAACTTTTAAAAAGTGTACAACTCTGTCTAGGTATGTCGTACTACGTGTTCAGCATAGCAGTGTTTCACAGACCCATCAAAGCTGCACAGCATTATCCAAATCAGTCTGTGTGCCATATCAGTAGTAGAAATTTGTGAGGTACTACACAACACAACCCTTTTATGCCTACGCCGAGTAGTCTGCATTAGTTTCAGCTGTTGACTAATTTGTTGTATATATGAAATATCACATTCTTAGCTGTGTACCTAATTATCACCTATGTCATAGGTAATGGCAGCTGTTAGTCTGTGGTTAAGACCTATATACTCATTGAGGCACTATTACAGCACATCGTGGTTTTATTGGGACAGTGTGGGGAATGTGGCCACAGAAACTGTCAAAGATTGTCCAGCAGATGAATACTCTTGCATTGGAGCCATAGCTGCACAATGCTGGGTTGCCTTAACCATGCTACAGGCATGCATGACTAGAAATTGTGATGTGAAAAGGACACCTGAGGTGATAAGGTATGCTGTAGGTCAGGATCCCCCCCAAGATTGGCACTGACTGATATTCTGGAATTTCCTGTGTCATTTGATGGCCACATCTCCAACCAGTGGATACGTATCATGGGATTGAAATTGTTGCCACCCCATGCACAGGTAGGTGTTACCACTCACAAAATGCAATGGTCATATACATCCTGCTTGTTTGTTTTTGTATGTGTATACACCTATTTAATACTAACATGTTTGTATTGACCACCAGGATGTGATGCAGACGTATCAGCATCAGGTGATATCAGGACATGTATGGTATGTGTGCATTCCTAAAATTCAAAACTGGTATGGTGTCATTTCATTGAGCCTTTCAGGATAGCCCTTGTGGAATGATTTTACTGCATAATTTACAGGCCCACCTGGGCCTGTACAATGAACACACAGTCTGGTAGGTGAGTAATACTGTGCCATTGTGTGTGTGATACTGTTGGTGCTACAGATGGTTCACACACTTGCAATTACTTAATGTTTACCTTACAGGATCTATAGCAGCGGTGCAGGCAACATCCATGGCAATCACTATTACTGAGCCTAGGGATGTGTCAAGAAATTCAAGGGGACATGCAGTTTTACATGTACAATTACTTGAAGTTATCATGATAAAATTAACACCCAGAGCACAGCAGAGAACACACAAGAGCACACAGGCACAGGACAGACAGACAAACACCCTCCCTCCATTGATCACCATGTGATATCAATGGATTGTGTCCCACACTCTTTGGTGGACACAGAGATAGAGTGGGATTCTGTATCCAGTAGGGTGGAATCTGGAAAGGGTAGCCACTACAGCTGCTGAACTTTCAATGAACAGAACCCAACTAAATTAAGTAGAGAGCCAGCAACTGCTCTCAGTGCTGTAGATTAAGGCAGTGATAACCGGGTCTATATCAGTCCATTGAAACGGCTGAATATCTAATACCAAATGTTCGAACTATAAAGTTCGAACACTGATTATCGCGAAGCAGTGGAACACTGAATTCTTTCCCAGGGAAAGAATTCAGTGGGCCATTTCTGTGGCTTCGCGATTAACAGGACTGTGGTGGGAAGTTACGGGTCGGGTTCAGATAAGTGTGCGATTGTGTGGACGTTAGGGTTAGGGCGTGGGTTAGGTGAGTTAGGGCTAGGGCACGGGTGAGGTGGGTGTGCGATAGTGAAAGACTTTAGGGTTAGGGTGGGATAGGTCAGTTAGGGTTAGGGTGCGGGTCAGGTGAGTGCACGATAGTGAAAGACCTTAGGGTTAGGGTTTGGGTTAAGGTAAGTGGATAGGTAGTAGTGTATGTACAATTTAGTGTAGGGTTAGATGTAGGGTTTTGAGTGTGTGTGTGTGTTGATTGATGTTTTTTTGGTGTGCTTGTGTTGTGTGTGCTTTTCTTGGACCAGCAATTTTATCCCTTACTTCGATGTTTGTGCAGTTCGTGGTTTGAAGTTCGAACTTTAGGCATTTCGATTAACTGATATAGACCCTGATAACCATGGGTACAGGAAATGCAGGGTATGTGCATTGTGCTGTTATCCATACATATGTTGCTGGAGTCCAGTGAGCGCCTACCTGCAGATGTGGCCTGTACTGAATATACTGCTGCCTCACAAGGAGTGCCACATATCCTGGCAGTGCTGAGAGCCATCATGAGGAAGCTATGGAGAGATGTTTTTAGTCTCTGTCAAGGCTGTTAATGCACACTAATTTCAAACAGCACTGGAATATGTTATTTTGTGACCTGACATACACAGAGCATGACAGATATGCATGCTGCTTGCTCCAGACCTTGAGACACATTAACAAAAATTAATGATTGTGAGGACACCACTGTGCAGGCTGCAGATGATAACCTTGCAGTCTAACATATAGCACCCACCTCCCGTCATCTGGTAGTGGTGTTTCTTCCTCACATCAGCACCACAGTCTGACACACATAGCTGCCCTGCCACATCAACAGATCTGAGTCCATCTACACCACTGTTTATAATGTTCATTGTGCAAATGCTTCAGGTTTAAAATCTGGCATTGTACTGTGTAATCAAACTCTGAGGTCATGAAGTTATTACCCACATTGCATAATGTAGCTTATATGGCTGTGTAATATTCCTGGTTCTTCACTGTATGTTTCTCTGCTGTGTTGCAGTCTGAGTGACCTGATGCCCGTCCAGATTTTGACTGTATCTTCTACTGTTATTGCACATGATATTTATCAACAAGGTGTTGCATCTTATTGTAAAATGTATCAGGGCACATATATCAGTGTGACCTAGGCTGATATTGTCATGGCAGCTCTACCGATATGGCTATTGTTTTTCATGTATGTGTGTGTTCTGTGTTGAACTTTTAATCCATCAACATTTTTGAACAGCTGCTATGTTCATTGCCTATAGTGCTGACATATATGTTTCTGATAATTATGGGTTGTAGATGTCACAAATTTGCAGGGCACATATATGTCAGCATGCCCTGTGTTTGTACTGACACATTATTTGGATTGCTATACCCATGATATCTACTTGTCTGAGTGCTATACTGTCCCTGTATACATTTACTGTGTTGCCATCTGTCTTCAAATATGTGTAAATACATCCACAGATATTGTTGTCTTATGGAACAGATTGTGGTGTCTACTACCCTAGCAGATATATGTAATATTGACAGGGGCATTTCCTGATACCATAGGTTGCCAGAACATGCATGGGTTATCATGTATCTTTGTCTACTGTGCTGTCCTGTGTATGTTATGGTTCTTGTACATATAACTACATTGCCTAATGTCTCCAAGAGATGTAGTATATTGATCTGCTAGATATATAAGCCACATGTTGGTATCATATGCTTAGATGAGCATGCTTTGAGCTGGTATTAACATGGTGATGGTATCACTGTGGACATCATATGTGTTTATATCTGCTGTGCTGTCCTGTCAGTGTAGCTATAGCTGATTTGGTGACGTATGAGTTGTACAGTGTTGACTTAGGGGTGGTTGTTATAGATTCTACAGGTTAGGAGGACTTGCACATGTCAGCATCTCCTGTGCTGGTCTTGTCAAGGAGCCCATACAGTAGTGGATATCATATTTCTTGGTATATCTGTGTGCATGCATCATGCCATGACATTATAGCTTTGTACCACAGCCCACCTTATTAGTGAAGAGCAGATACAGCACAGTCACTCACCTCTCATTGTTCTTTGGTGCTCTGATGCCACTGAATTCATCCTCCCTTGGCTGATCTTGTTCATGTATCCATTCCAGGGATCTTGCAGTGGGGCTTTGATGCCCAAAATTGTCAGGCCACTATGCTCTGATGTCATCATGTTCCATAGGACTGGATATTTGTTGACCATCTCTTCTGTTGACTTGTATGTGCAATGGGAAGTGCACCCAGATATGTCCAGACACCGAATCAGGACTTCAGCAGCTCTGACATTCACTCAGTCACATTCCTGGTGAGTTTGTGTTCCTTGTTGCAGGCTTCATCTGCCAGCAATTGAGGATGGCAGACAGGAATCATGAGTCAGGGCTTCAAGAGTTTAACCATTACTGTCTTTAACATGTGAACAGACACACTGATTCATTGATACTGTGCATACTTTTGCTTTAGTTTGTGCAAGTATGTAATTATTGTATTCTGTACTCACCTGTCAGGTTTTCTTTAGGGATGCAAGGTATTAAAAACCTTTGTCGTAGCAATGTGGTCTTCCATATGAAGAATGTCCACTAGCAAGGTTTCATGAAAATCTTGACGAAAAAAAAATGTTTACCAGGGCCATGCACCATGCTAGTGCTAACCTTTTCAAAAAGATGTATGACAGTCCTTCTGATGGAAAATACCTTCCAGTGTTGCACTCCTTAATGAGCACAACAATATAAAACAATGCTTTCATTCTTTCCCAGGTGTCGGATAGACAGCCACAAAGCCTGACATAAAATATGCAAATAAAAATACCTGCCAATCTGGGGACATTGTAGAGTAATAGATCACCAATGAGAAGTGCTCTGTGGCTGGACACCTCATTGACTCTTTACTTCTAAGTTCCAGAATTTCTCCTTTACAGTGTGTCTTTGAGGGTATTACGTCTAGAAAATGGGATTTGTGTTGCTTTCTGTTAAGGTGTGTAGTATGTATATATATATATATATATATATATATATATATATATATATATATATATATATATATATATATATATATATACACATACATATATGTCCTAGTCATATTGTCGAAACACGGTTCATCGAAACCGTGTTTCGGCGGGCACAATTTAGCGAAAGTGTATTTTATCGAAAATGCACTTTTGCTAAAGAGAGAGTGGAAAATTAAAGAAAGCATGCAGTTTGCATACACCGTTAGTTGTAAATCAACATATAGTGTTGATGTACAACTAACAAAACTATCACTGATATCGTGGTACAGTGGGGATAAGGGAATATTCCCTTTTCCCCACTGTAGTGTAATCTCAGAGTGAGAATAATAAAGTAGGGGGTGTAGGGGGGCTTGCCACTGATTTGGTTTTTTTTATTTTATTATTTTCTTTAGCAAAAGTGCATATTTGACAATATGCACTTTCTACAATATGCACTTTCGCTAAAGTGTGTTATCGGAAACACAATTCGATGAGCTGTGTTTTTGATAATAAGACAATAAGACAGTGACCCATATATATATATATATATATATATATATATATATATATATATATATATATATATAGAGAGAGAGAGAGAGAGAGAGCTATATACTGCATGTATTATGTAAAATAGCTCCTCTATCAAATGTTTGAAAGATGAGTGTGTATTTAGTAATTATGAAAGGATTGTAACAGTGTTTACCATATGGACATTTTTGTCTAATACATATATTGTATCTCTGGTTTATGGATTTTTAATTTATCAACAATTCAAGAAGCAGTCACTTCCTCCTGCAGTAATAGTTTTAAAAATGACATGAAACATGAGTAAAAATATGTAATTAATAACTGGAAAGATATACCATTATTTTGTTGTTCATGCAGGTAGTTTACTGACTTAATATGCGTTTGTTCTTATGATGGAAATGTGCCCTTACCTGATGAAAAATATGACTCCCATTTGAACTGTCTTCTGAAATCAGTGTCACTAAACTGTACTGCTGAAGATTCATTTTTGGTTGTGTCTGTTTTTTAAAAAAAGCTCTGTCTGCTCTTCATTAATAAGGGCTGAGAAATCTTTCAGTCAGCTGGACTGCAGCCATGTTAGGCAGATGGTGCCATAGTTTAATGTCTTGTGTAATGATGCATAGTGTATTGTTTGTTTGTCTGCCTCATTTGTTCTCAATAAAGACTTATCAGTAGCTTAATTTATAAAGAGTTGCAGGTAATGGAACTTCATGTCCCCCACTCTGTTGCCATGTTGTTTTGGCAATGATATTGTATCACCTCTATTTTCCATTATAGCACAGGTCAGGACAAGACAAGTCAGCATCACTTGAATGAAGAGGAAGTTAACCTAATAATTTATAGCAATATTTTCTTCAGGTTTAGATTAGTACTTATTCTGTCCAGATTATGGGACATTTGCTGTCCAGCTCATTCCTGATCTCAGAAAAAAACAAAAAAAGTTTGTGCTTGTTGAGATTTAGCAGTGGTTTTGCGTATTTGTAACCAAGTCTGGAATCAAAACAAAGAGGTGCTTGAAAATGCTGTATTGATGCTTCAGCTTTACTAATGTGTCTTACTATGTTTACTGTCCTTTATTTTCACTAGCCATTTAACGAGCCGTTATAATTCTGTTATATTCTTATGTTCAAAGCCAGAAAAAATTAACAAAGGTATGAACTATGATAAGTACCCAATGTAATAATTCCAGCATGCTTTATTTCAGTCACAAAAGCAGCACTTGTTTTTCTTTTGGTTGCAGCAATTTTATTTTATATATTTAATTAATGAATTAATTGATTAACCAAGTAGATGGGCAGGTCCAGTGACTGATTTCAGTCACTTCAGTCACTACTTGGGACAGAGGCACAACACATGAACAAACAATATAGATAATTAACAAATGAAGCATGTTGCAAATGATTTACTTGTAGATGTAGTGCCAAACAGAAAAATATAAAGCAACAAACATATATAGATAACAGATGAAACAGAATGTAGCCAATTTACGGCCATTGCAGAAAGCAGTTAAACAGGTTCATAGGAAGTTACCAGGCTAGCAGCCCTAGAGCCTTTACAAACCTAGCCATGTTAATCCCAAGTATCCCCATTTGTTATTTTTGGATAGCTCACAGAACAAATTTAAGAAGAGATCGGGTATGTGATCAACACTGGCTACCCCTGTCCATGAGGGACATGGGTACCACCTCAGGGGCATATCTGTGGTATGCTGTAGGATTTAGCTGTGGTAGAAAGGAATCAATACACAGTTTTACTACCATTTAAATATCTCTGAAAACATGTTTCTTTTGGTCCATATGGTGCAGACCATTGGCTGTCTCTGGTTCCTGTCCTTGATATTGGACAATGGGAGTCACTTGAGCTCCAAACCTAATTCAAAACTCTTCTGTTGCTGAGAAGATTTTGAAGTATCCCATTGTACTGCTGTACTTGCATTCATAGGGGGTTTTCTTATATATCTCAATGTGCAATTGCATCAGGCCATTATGTCTGAGAACATCTGTAGCCCATGTCTCGGTATTTTATAAGCAGGTGATACATATTCTGGTGTCATTACCAGGGCTGCCATCCTTGCTTATGTAGATCCTTGGTGAGTTTAGTCATAGAAGGAAAAAAAAGTAGTTGTGTTGCTTATAAGATTGAAATAAATAACTCCATTTTGATTTTTTTCTTTTAATTTGGCAAATACATTTGCTGCTGTAGGTAGGCATTCATTGATATTGCAGACTCACTGATATAGTTACTATACCCTTAAGACCTTTATGTGGTATTGGAGATTCTCATTTCCTTTAGCCCATTATTTAATGTACATTGAGATGTCACAACAGTAAGATGCACAAGCATTATGGTGTTACTTTAATTCATTAACAGTATGGTCCCAAAATAGCCATTAGCCACAGCTTGCCTTCAGTAAATGCTGCAAGTCTAACTTCACCACTGCATCAGTCCATACTCACTAAATATAGTAATACAGCACACCTATGCTGCAAGTGTAGTACACCTGCTGTTAAATACTTTGTATTGTAAAATCATCTACAGTTATATGGAAAAATGTACATTTTAGCAATGTATCATGTACATATATTTATTTGCACTCTTTGCCCCCACTGTCTGTCAAACATTAGTCACCTTAAGGCTGATCAGCCCAATCATTCCCCATCAATAAGGTGAGGGTCAGCTAGGTGGTGGCATCATTCAGCCATTCAGGTGGGTCAAAGTTTTCTGTTTTAGTCTCCCCCATTCCTAACGCATGCAACTGGCATGGCATAGGGAGACAGGCATTCAATGTGTATGACAATAGAGGACATCCCTTGACTTCCACAAGGGGCATTCCTTCCAGGCATCCCTGCACTGCCTCCATGGCATGAACTGTGAGGTTCCCTGTCTCCTCCAAAAAGTTTGCACCACCTAGAGTGCCCCTTGGTGTACACTATCCCTCCCTCGCCCCCATGGGAGAGATGAGTGGGCCATGCCAATTCACTTGACTCCTCCTCCCAGCCTGGTTCCTTGGGTGTCATTGCTACTAGTCAAACCCTGTTCACCTGAGACATAGTTGGGAATCTGTCCCCTCTCCACAGAGCTAAGCATATTATCTACATATAAACAGCAATATATAGTAACCAGATATAGCTATTCTGGCGAGGCTGCAAACAAATGAAAGTTAAATCAAACTGTACTCACAAAACTAGCTAAAGTGACTGCTCCATGTCAAGGTGCTAGGAGTGTTGCTTATATGAGTCATTCCACTTATGGCTGTATTTCTCCTCACATTTTGAAATGAACGTCGGAGCTGTGAAGCATCACCCAGTATTCTTAAATATATCATCACCCAGTATTCTTAAATATATCTTTCACAACAGCATCTTGTCAACATCTTGACACGTCCAAAAGGTTTGCCATACAAGGATTCCCCTGTGAATGTAGAATTCAAGTTTTCAGGAAAAATAAAAAATGAATCCTCATTATGTGTTTGTACTGAATTACTCTTCAAGGGAAAAAAGCTCATCAAACAACAGAATACTTGTAGCCTAAGACTGTGCATCTATTCAGATCAGCACTGACGAGGTTGACAAGGCCACAGGCCAGTTCAGTGGATTGTTTCAACATTACCATATATGGGCTATATGTGTTTCGAATGCTAGCGAAGAATGAGGACATGGTAGCCAAGACTTTCTGGCAATTAAAGAACTCTATGTTAAGAACTTGTTTAATTTAAATACGCGCTGGAAAAAAAAAACTGAGAGTATTTTTCTATGTGTTTTTGTTTTTCTCACTCCACTTAGGGGCCATGCAATTCTTTCTTGCAGGTATGTTCAGGAAAAATCAATAAATTGCAGTATTTTAACTCTGAGTAAAACAGGTGCCATGGCTGATAAATCACTGATAAAAGTATAATTGCATCTGCTGGGCATGTATCATTAATAGCTCGGTCAATCATGGGAATATTTAGAATATGTATGAGTCACGCTTGGACAGAGGTTATGGGTAAACATAATATGTCATTTTTGAAAAGTGCAGTTTGTGTGAACAAGCTACAGAATGAATGTTTGCAAGGCAAAATGTTTTCTACAATACTGACGAAGTAAACACTGCACACACACCTGAGCGGCAGTGTACTGTGTTGTGCTCTAATCTAAAGCTGGTTTTCGCCATTTTACATAAAGCCATTAAATAATTAATAGATATTCATTAATTAATGGGTCTCATTGCATGCATGTATAACATACTTTAAAATGCGATGGAAACTTATTTTGCTTAACATTAAAGTGTGAACATGGTTTGGCTATTTTACTGAGTAAATTACAAAAAAATTTCTCTACACGGGGTTCAAATACTGCAGCTAGACAGCTAGGTATGTAGTGTACTCAGGCTCTTTTAAGTGTATTAGAGGATGTAACAAGTGTGCTGCTTTGTAATAAAATGGAGGCACAGTTTGGTTACTTAGAACATGTGTTAATAGTACAGGGGCAAAATACACCAAATGTTACACAATTTCATTTCCTGATGTGTTTGGCAAAAACACTAACAGTTCTACTTCAGTGCATGGCACGCATACTAACCAAACTTAGAACTAACACAGTAGTCATAGTCCCATGTGTAAAGGGAATCTGAATAGCACCGCTATGCCTTTATTTAAATTAGAAAAGCATGACAAGTGGTGCTGGTTTTTGAAACTGGCCTTCCAAGGGAGCATCCACTCCCACATCTGAATCTGCATAATCTGATATGGCTGATATGGAAAGAATTTAATTCTGTGCAGAAATGCCCCATCTGTTCTGAACATGCTTCAAGTGTGTGTAAATTCACAAATGCTGAAATCTAATTTTGGTAGCTTGCAGTAAGCACAGAGCTGCACACATCCCTTGAGAATTTTCCACTAAGAATTTGTGATGGTTATGGCTCAGCACTGCTGACTAACAGCTTGACAGAACTTTTTAAAAATGTGAATAAACTATGCAGGTGTCCTTATATATACACTCTATTCTGGCTTTTATGAGTTTGGAATGGGGGAAGATAGGGGGAGAAAGTAGATGAGGGGAAAAAACAAAAGGAACGCATTAAGAGAGTTATGTTGTAGAAGGAGGTAGGAGAGGATAAAGGGCATGCCGATTGATGTGCTACCTTTTCCTTCAGGTAGTTGTACACTGCATGTGGTTAAGCAACATTTGTTTGTCTTTGCTCATTACAGCTGGATCACGATACATCCAAATAATTAAAGAGACTTAACAAATTCACAAATTCAAAATTTGTTTGAATATTACAGAATATAGTAGTGCCAGATCCTCCTCTGAACTAGTTGGGAATTTCTTTAAGCCATAGTATCTGGGAGACAGACTATACAGGATCTATTGTGTACCTCACTGTCACTGTTGGGGTACATTACTTACCATGTGCTTGTGCTACAGGTACCAGTAGGATTCCTAACCAATGGCCTATTCCAGGACCAGAACCTCCACCCATTCAATCTGCAGCAATGGAGGTACTGGATGCGGCATATCAGACCTGCAGAATGAGGATGTGTCTATACGGGTGTATATTACGTTATCGAACTTTTAAAAGTTCAAACATCATATGGTCAAAGCCATATGATCGAAATTTTAAAAGTTTGAAAAGCTAAAAAAAAAATGAACAACAGAAAAAAACCTACATGCACCCCCCCCCCGCTCTTTAAATATACCAACTCTGAGATCGCACTACAGTGCAGGAAAGGGAAATCTTCCCATTCCACAATGTAAGGAGATCTCCATTGAAACATTTGAACTTTTTAAATTTCGATCATATGACGTTCAAACTTTTAAAAGTTCGATAATGTAATATACACCCTGTCTGTACATGCATGTATGTCTAGAAATGGGAATCTACTGTACAGAGTGTTGGCCACTGAGATGTGCATAATTAAGGTATGCTGATGTGTATTTTTGTTACTGTTACCTGCAGATGGCATATCTGAAGTGGGCATTACAGCTGCCATCATGAAGGAGACATTGATATAGAGGTTGAGTGCTTCACAAATTTATGGGCAGGAACCTAGCTGAATGGGATGTACACTGCTTTTGAAAACAGTTAACAATGAAGATGATAGTGTCATTCATGTCCTTTGCACACTCAGCCTGACATGGGTGCCTGTGATCATATGTATGCATATGTTTCAGCAGCTGACCATAAACCTGTCAGCTGGAGGTATGGGAACAGAGACAGTGAGTTGGTTTCATCATCTGAAGTCAGACATGTCTTCTACTGCATTTGTTTTGGTGTCCAGACACCCTGTGCTGCAGGATTCCACAGTAGTCCTTGAAGAGACACAAGCTATGGTAAGCACTTCTGTTTACTGAAAAGCATTGATTTTGTATTGTCTGCCTCTGCGTATACCATAATACAGACATTGTGCAGCACTCACAGGCTCTGATAGCAGCATAGGTTCATAGATTCATTGGTATGTACTAGGCTAACGACCACAAGGGCTTTTTTAAGTATAGCCATGCACCCCAATTCTCTGACAAGTTCTGGTACCCTAGATAAATGTAAGAAGGGAGTTGGGAGATGAAACACCTACAAGCAAAGGCTTGAGAGAGATGAACCATTTATAGGCTGCCTGTGTTCATTAGAGACATAGGTGCCAAATCAGGGATGAATTTCCTGTTCCCCATCCAATTGTCCAAGTTACACTTGAATTGGTTTAGGGTGGAACTCTAATTCACATGGATGGGGACCCTGTTCCAGAGAAGGGGTAGTCTGTAGGATACATACCTGTTTCTCCAACAAGTCCTATTTATATCACAGGCAAGGTTTAAGTCTTTAGAATAGGTATTACTGGTACTGTTTGTTTTGCAGATATGCAGAAGGTCAATCAGTGTGAGATCTGACATTGCCTTGTATGCCAGGCATAGATCTCCCCTCAGCATGTTGTAGGAGACAGAATACAGGGGATAGGGCCTCGGGGCAGTCTGCATATGGTATGTTACTTACATCCGGTATTCTTTTAGTGAGGAACTTCTGTAGATGTTCCAGTTGTTGGATATACCTGGTTAGGTAGATACCAAAAGGGGAATTGTACTCAATGACAGGTCTGATGAATGCCAAATACAGTGGAACAATGACCTCCTTTGACCTACGTCATACGTTTGTTTATAAGTTGCACAGCAGTGAATGATTTAATCACTACTATAGGCATGTGATGGTCAAAGGCTAGATTGTTATGTATGTCCCCAAGTCCCTGACTATTGGGTCAGATCTTAGGGGTGTGTTGTCAATAGGATAGCTATCAGGGATGGATAACGACTTCCCAAAGGATACTATTATGCATTTGTTGGCATTTAGTTTTAGTCCATTGATCTGCACCTGTTATTTGTCTATGTCAGCCCTTCCTAGAGAACATTTGTGTTGGTGAGGGATTCTATGACTGCTCATATTTGCAATCATCTACAAATTTAGTCATCCAAAGGTCATTGACATTGGCTGTGATGCCCTACCACTGGTCCAGTAATCAAGGAGCCTCAGTCTTCATTACTGGCAATAGTGGGGGACGTACACACTGGTAGGATGACAGGTACATACACAGTATTTCCAGATGCAGCTTTCTGCATCAAGTGCAATTTCCCATAAGAGCACACAGAGACCACAGTCAGTCTGGGGCTGATTTCTGTCTCTTTCCAGATCCCCAGTAAGACTCACCACTGCTCAACTGAGTGACCAAACCAAGGCCTCCAGCACCCTCTCTGTCCAACCAGTGCTTCATGTCCCTGCCCAAGTAGCTGGTAGATACACTCTTTGAGGTTTAATTTACACACACACACACACACACACACACACACACCTGGGAGAGGCTGGCACAGGTTTACTAGCTATCCCCCCTTCTGCCCAGACTATAAGGTAGTTATTACTGCCACCAGTCACTCCTTGTCAGCTACTTTAAGGCCCTTAACAAAGGGTGTCCAATCTTACTGTGTAATGTTACTATCAATATAAATGGTAGTTTGACCAAGAGCAAGGCTATTAGGAGTGGCCCACAGTGTCACCAAATAAGTATGCAAGTACTCTCAGAACTTAAATATGTCTCAAAAATATCAGCCACAACGATAGGTTTAAATATATTTAATAATAAATAATAAAAGAACAAGAAAATGCTCAGTACATAATTAGTTACATCTGACTTCAAAATCACAGGAAATATTTAAAACAACATTGCAGGGCAGTCTCAAATAAATAAAGAAATAAATGTCTAAATTAAGCTCAGCTATATTCCTGACTGTATCTAAGAGAATTATACTGTTCCCTAGACTTACTTACAGAGCAAGGCAAGTGTGGTGAATGGGTCTTCTTGTCTAGTCAAAGACAAAATACAGAATGCTCGGTCTCTCTCTCAGAGAGTTCTTAAATTAATATCCCAAATATTACTGCTGGGATACTTGCAGAATGACATAATTTCTTGTCATCTGACTTCAGTTCCCAGACTCAAAAACAGCAGCATTTAGCATCTGCCTGTGAAAATACATAAACAAGGGCTCTTCTTAGATCTAAAGCAAATGGTGGAAGTCATAAAATAATTTACATTATTCCACATTTAAAGACAATACAAAAAAGTCTAGTTCTAGACATTGTTTCCTGTTGCACTGAAACTGAAAGATAACATCGCTTTGTATGGCCCAGCCATAAAGTAACTCAGTCTCAGCTATTTTTCTGAAGTTAACTTCTTGTGTTGCAGTTTCCATTGTTAAAAATATATACATCTAAACAGTTACAATAGTGTATATACATTTCTGCTCAGTACTTTACAAAATATCTCTTCAGCACACGTCTGTACAGTATGACATACAGTTTTAATACATCTGTAACACAAGCATCCTTACTTGAAGCATGTTGACATTCAGAAATGACACATAACCATTTACAAAATTCCAGATAGCTAGGCTGGCAGTATCTTTTGCTACACCCCCCCCCCCATGAAGACTCAAGCTAGTTTTTCATGTCACCCTTCACAAATGCTGCTTGAGAGGTTTGAGCCTATCTGGGAATACCTTACCCCATTCCCTGTCTTGAAATTCCAGCTTCCTTGGCATTGCAGACCCCAGCACAGTGCTGCACTGTTCTATCATATGCCTGCAATCCTAAGCTCTACCATAGTAATATGGGATTTTACTGGCTGTCTCCCTATAGCCATAGATCCCCCTCAGACTCCTTCTGTCTCTTACTGCAAATAGTTAGCACAAAGGCCTACCTATCATGGTAAGGGTTCATCATGTTCACATGGTGCAGTTTGTGCCCCTGTCTCCTGCCTAGCAGTTCTAAAATGTAGTTAACATCACTGACCTTCCTTACCACTTTGAAGGGTCTCTCCCAAGCTGCCTGCAGCTTGTTGTGTCTGACAGGAATGATAACCACTACCTGCTCCCCTACAGCATACTCTCTGGCTCAATCATGCCTGTAATACCAGACCTTTTTCTGCTGTTGGGCTTCTGCCAGGTTCTCCTGGGCCAAGCCCATGAGTTCCTTGAGCCTTGTCCTAAGGTTTAGGACATATGCCACAACAGACTCCTTGTGGGATTCTCACTCACCCTCCCACTCATCTCAAATCAAATCTAGAGGTCCCTTCACCCTATGCCCATATAGCAACTCAAAGTGTGAAAAACCTGGGGATTCCTGGGATACCTCTCTGTAAGCAGAGAGATGAGGCAAACATTTGTCCCACTCCCTCTTGAACTGGTCTGCAAATGCCTGTAGCATGGTCTTTACTGCAGAGTTTAACCTGTCCACCAGACCATTAGTCTGGGGATGGTAAGGGGTGGTCTTTAGGTGCTTCACCCCACAGTGCTTCCACAGACAAGTCAGTAGGTCTGACATGAAACTGACACCTTTGTCAGTCAGTATTTCTTTTGGGAAACCTACCCTGCTAAAAATCTCTAACAAAGCATTTGCCCCCATTTTTGCCTCAGTGGAGGACAATGCCACTGTCTCAGGGTATCTCGTAGTATAATCTACTACCACTAGGATATACTTCTTTCCTGTGGAACTTGGAGTACTCAGAGGCCTCACACTATCCATAGCAACACTCTGAAATGGCTCCTAAATCTCAGGCAACGGCATCAAAGGAGCTTTGACCTTGTCCCCTGCCTTGCCTACTTTTTGGCACTGCTCACAGGTCCTGCAGTACCCTGTTACAACTCTGGAAATCTTAGGCCAATAAAAGTTATGCATAATACGTCTCTTTGTACACTTTATGCCCATATAACCTGCAAAGGGAATGTCATGGGCTATGGTTAGAAGTGACAGGTGGTAGGCTCTGGGTGCTACCAACTGCTGTATTCTCACACCCTCTAGACCTCCCTCAGAGGTGCACTCTCTGTACAGTAACCCTTTGTCCCAGTATACAGATTCCCCTTTTCCTTTACTATCAGGTGCCTCACTGGATACCTCCTTCAGGCCTTGTAATTTAGGGTCTGAGAGCTGAGCCTGTCTCAGCTCTCTCTTGGTAACCCTTCCCAGCTCCCCTTCTACAGGAAGTCTGGTATCATCTGACAGCAGTGCCTCACTGTCAGCCTGGGTACTACTATTCACTTCTGCCCTTGCAGTCACTCTGTCCAAGGGAACATCACTACCCACAAGCAGCTGTGACTCACCTTCAGTCTCACTGTTACAGGGTAGCTCCCTCCCTGAAGTAACCACCACACCAGTCCTGTCTTCAAGTCTGCGGTCTGTCTGGGTGCCCCCCAGGCTACCAGACCAACTTGCTTGTCTTCAAGCCTGACTGCATGTCACTGCATGCACACAAGGCACTGCATTATCAAAATCATTCCCTATCAGGACATCTTTTATTTATTTATTTATTTTACAGTTTGTTTACCGGGATAGTCCATTGGGCCAAGAAGAGCCCGTTTTCAATGAAGTCCAGGGGAGAAAAGCTCCGTAAGACAATATACAGTTTAGATAAATCCTTAACAAATGAGTAATATGGTATTAATATATAGTTTACAGAGGAAACTTTGAAAAAGAAAAGTTAGTAAATATTTACAAATACCTTTGTTTATACAGTGGAAATATAACAGTAGAGCTGAAGGAGCTTCACATAGGTATCATATGAGTGTTATAGCAGGGTACAGAGGGGGACAGGAGAATTTAAGTGTCGAAGTAAGAAAAGAGAGTATAGTACAAAGAAGTAGTGTATGAGGAGTGTAAAGAGGTGGGAAGAAAGGAAGATTAAGAGTTATGGTAGCTTAGTGAGAGGTGTGAGAAGAGAGAAGGAGGAAGAGTGAGAAACAGGGTATAGTGCTGAAGGGAGTTATGTGAGGTGAGAGCAGGAACATTCCCGGAGGGATATGAGATGGGAATGAAGCAAGGTCTTAAAGGTAGAGTAGTTATGGGTGGTGTGAATGAGAGGTGGCAGGGAGTTCCAAAGCCATTCTAGAGAAAAGGATAGTAGTTGTTTGCCAGGTGGACAAGCAGGCTTGTATAGCTCAATCAAATTCTGATTATTGGATCTCAGAAGTCCATCAGGTAGATGTATTTTGAGAGAAGAGGGGCAGAGAGACAGTTGGAAGATAAGTTTATGAGTATGAGTGAGTTGGATATAGGTAAGATAATTGGGGAGTTCTAGCCAATTTAATTTGTGAAGGGTATTGCAGTGGTGGGTAGAGGATTTTTAGCCTGTGGCAAACTTGGAAATTTTATTGTAACAGGAAGAGAGTTTTGTCTTTAGAGAAAATTGTAGGTTAGTAAGAAGTGGGGCACCATATGAGAGGGAAGGAATGAGGTATATAGCAGACAGAACAAACTTAGTAGAGGGAGTGAGGTAGCGATTGTGGCAGTAAACCATACCAAGTTTCTGGTGGGTTTTCTTGATATTCATTTGTAGGTGGATATCAAACTTAAACTGTTTGTCGATGAGGACACCTAGAAGTCTGGCATGGGATACCATTTCAATAGAGGTATTGTTTTGGCTAGTAACAGAGAAAGAGTTCTTGTCTATAGTGGTGTTTTTAGAGGGAGTAAATATCATAAATTTAGTTTTTGATGCATTGAGTGCTAGACGGTTATCTAACATCCAGTGCTCAGTGGAAGAGAAGGCCTCTTGGGTTAATTTTAAGAGAGAGAAGATGGAGGTGGCAGAACAGATGATTGTAGAGTCATCTGTATATTGGATAAGTTTAGCTTTAGGGATGGACTAATGGAAGTCATTAATGAAAATGTTGAACAGTAAGGGACCTAATATGGAACCCTGGCATACACCTGAAGGAGTGTTAAGGAAGGAGGGGTGGCTTTTTTTTTCATTTGACAGCTTGTTGTCTGTCAGAGAGGTAACTAGTGAACCAGAGGATAGAAGAGACGGATAGATTAAGATTAGAGAGTTTGGAAAGAAGAAGGTTATGAGAGATAGTATTGAAGGCTTTGGTTAAGTCCAGAAGGAGGGTAGACACTAGACAGTAAGAATCATGAGCTTTATTGATGGTTTCGAGGAAGGAGAGGAGAGCAGTGGTAGTACTGTGGCCAGGTCTGAATCCATGTTGTGTGGGGGTAAGCAAGTGGTTATCTTTGAAGTAGGGTAAAGGTTGTAGGTGAATGCATTTTTCCAGTATTTTTGAGATGTGATAAGATGGCAATAGGACAAAATTGGGAATATTGTTGTTGCCCCCTTTATGAAGGGGAATGATAAAGGCCTTTTTCCAGAGTTGGGGAACATTGCTTTCTTGGATTGATTGGTTTATTAGAATGGAGATAGGGAAAGTGATGGCTTCGGCAGCTATTTTTAGAAAGTAGGAAGGAAGGTCATCAGGGGCATTAGAGCAACATTTCAAGTTCAAAGTTTTTTTTATGAGAGATGTAGGGATGGGTTTGATGGAGAAGGGAGGGAGATGAGAGCTGGTAGTGTTTGTCGAAGAAGAGATAGGAGAGGGTGAAGATGAAGCATTGCTGGTGAAGGATGTTAGTTTGGCTATGGTGTCAATAAAGGATGAATTAAATTGGGTGGCTAAGGCCAGGTTAGAGGCATTCGAATCAGGGCAGGGATTGTCTTTTCTGCCAAGATTGAGGAGGGTGGTGATACAATTCCAGACTTTTTTAGGGTTTGTTTTGTGGTTATTTTGAAGTATAGAAAAACAGGATTTGCAGTCAGACACAATACGTTTTTTAACTTTGTTATGAAGTAGTTTAAATTCATTCAGGGAGGAGGGAGTTTTATATTTCTGGTAGTATTTCCAGGCTTTGTCTCATAGATACATGAAGATTGTGGTTTCTTTGGTTAACCATGGGGCAGTGTTACTTTTAATTGTTTTGGTTTTGGAGGGAGCAAAGGTATTTAATAGGTTTAAGCATGTTGTATTGAAGTATGTAACAGCGTTGTCTAGGGAGAAGGTTTTTAGAGGGATCCAGTTTATGTGTTTTGGAGAGTTAGAGAATGTTTCAGGGTTGAAGTTCTTAAGGGAGCGTGTACAGATGTAAGTATGGGATAGTTGTAAGGAGGAGAGGCGGTAAGTGAAAGAGGGAAGGGGATTGCTAAGAGAGTTGGGTAGGGTACCACTATCAGAGATATAATGAAGGTGAGAAACTAGAATCCAGTCAAGGGTACTATGGGAGGAGTAGTCCTTGGAGGGTGTCATAATAGAGTTGATTAGCTTTGAGAAGTTGTATAGGTTAAGATTTAGGGAGCTTGTGGGAGATTGAAAGGAGGTCCAGTTAATATTAACGTCACCAAGGATTATGGCCTCATTGCTAATGTTAGAGGAGAACCGGGAGAGGATATCCTCAAGAATGAGGATGTTGTCAACAGGAGGTATGTAGAGAGTGGCTATGCATATATGTTTGTGTTTGTTTATCTGAAGTAGGGCCAGAGTTAGTTCGCCATTGGCAAGTTGTGGAATGGGTTTAGTATAGGGAGTAACTGAAATGGAGGAGAAATAGAGGAGAGCTACCCCACCATCTTTCTTATGGGTCCTGTCTTTTCTAATGATATAGTAGTTGGGAGGGATACTTTCAGATTCTTTGATATGGGGTTTTAGCCAAGTTTCTGATATGGACAGAATGTCTGGTTGATTATGGAGAAGCCAGGCATGGAAGTTAGGGATTTTGTTACATAAACTTTGAGGAGGGATTCTGCAGTGATATCCTCAAACCCACCTACTTGCTGGCTTCCTTTTCCACCCTCCCAGTCAAGGTGTACCCTAGTTGGAATGGGGTCTCTCCTAAAGCTTTGACTGGAGTAGACTGCCCAAGCAAGTAGTGCTCATCTTTAACCATTGCAGGCTTCACAATGGTTAGGTCAGAGGCTGTGTCTCTCTTAGCAGTGGCCTGTTTCCCATCTACTAAAATAGGATATAACCTCTTGTGGTAGTTTGGTACCCTTATTGTCTCCAAACAACTTACTGCTGGCATTCTGTCATTCCCACTTACTGGGTCTCCCACCTTTTTTTCCCCACCTTGCCTCCATGGACATCTTCTATATGCTACATGGTCCCACTGGTTGCATTTTAAACATTTAACCCTTGGTCCTGGATGTGTACCTGGACTACTCACTTCCCCTGCTACTGGAGGACTCTGTTGGGGTGGTCTAGGCTATCCACCATGGGTTCCCTTAGGCCCATGAGCAGCCCTGTGTATGTCTTTCCTGTGCAGTGATGCCCTGCATGCTAGGTATAGGTCTCCTTTTTCCCCAACTCATCTGCTGTCCTGCATTCCCTATCTGCCAACCAGATTCTCATGTCCTCAGGCAAAGTGCTAAGGGCTTGTTCACTCACCAAAAGGTCTGCCAGTCCTTCAAAAGTGGTGACCTGACACCCACTCACCCATCTATGAAAATAAGTGCTTAACTAGGCAATATATTCACACACACTTTCATCTGCCTTGCGTCTATGCTCACAAAACTTTCTTCTATAAGCTTAAAACACTCTGACAATTTTAAAAATATTATAATTTAAGCAATCAGTATCAGACAATTTAGAAATAGCAGTTACAGCTTTACCATGGAGTAAGGGGGTAAGGAACTATACCCAGAACCCTTTGTCAACATTATACTGTTACCCTTTCAGAGGTATGAATAAAACTGTCAAATTTATCCCCCTCTGTAAATTGTGGAAGAAATTTACTGACCTTTGTTGCTTCTGGGGTTTGGTTACTCCCTTCCTCATTACCTCCATAACCCTGGCGAAGAGTCAGCATCTCCTTTTCATGTTGCCTCTGCCTCTCATTCTCTTCAGCTTCCAGATGTCTCAGTCTCTCTGCTGATTCTATTTCCAAACGTTTGGCCTCCACTTCAAATCTCTTTAACTCCAGACGGATTTTTAAGTCTTCTGTGGAAAGGTTGACCTATCCATTTTCTGAAAGTCGTACATCCCCAAAGCTAGTCTGGTAGTCCTTCTGGTCACTAGTATTGATGCAGCTGCGACTAAGGCTGCAATCAGTTCTGCTTTAGCCAGGCTGGCATGCCCATGTCCTTTGGCTTGGCACATCTCAGGTAACTGGCTCCTTGTCAGCTTGCCATACTCCTCTGCTGACATCCTTGCCTGCTCACCCTGACTACCTAAGCTAAAAAAATAAATATAACTATTGTGATATGAAACTCTGTGACAACAGTGCCTAATGGTTACTGTGAGGCCCTCAGCATGCATATCTCAGGCAATGGCCAGCATTGCCCTATCTTCTCTGATCTAGGCACTCTTGATCAAACAGCATATTTTGGTTATGTCTTACAAGAAAATGCTGGTATCTCTGCAGCTTGCATCGGTGGGAATCACTGGTACCCACTGCATTTCTTAAGCCCATCATCTCCATAATATGCAGTTCTTGAGCTGTGCTTGGTTCTACTTTGTATTCTAAAATGTAATAACATGCATTCTAGTCAAGCTTCTCAGTGCAAGCTGTTTTGTTACTCACAAGCTTTCATTTACATTCTCCCAGTGCTTGTTACCTTAGCATCAGCTTTTGCAGGTTTGTGTACGTTAGAGTAAAGCTGTATAACTTTGTGTTGTAAGCAACACACTTTCTGTACTAATCTTATCATGATTTCCTATGCAAGTACTCATTTGTATGGATTAAGACACTTTTAAAATGACAAATCTCACTCTCTACCTTTTGTTGTGGAAGCACATTGTAGAGACGTCCGTTGCATATATTTTCTCTTAGCTTTGGGATATATGCCACCCACCACTGCTGATTTTTGTACTTTGTCAGTTATGCTTGCCAGCATATTTTCATACTACTTTTCACTTAATTACGTTGTCAGATATACTGAAACAGTTAAAAGGTAATTGGCTTGTCCCAAAACTTGATTCATTGTTTAATTATAGGTTCATAGGAGATTAATAGGCTAACAGCTTAAAGGTCCTTACAAGCCTAGTCAATATAACTCAATTTTATCCAATATATGGCCTCTAGGAACAAGAGGATGGCATGAATTTGTGGCTGTGCATTGAGTATCTTACAAATTGCCCTGTCTACAACAGACATAGGCAATATCTCGGGTGTGAATTTGCGATTCTCCATCCATTGATCCAAATTGCATTTGAAGAGGGCCAGGGAAGGGCTGTGCTGAATGTGAATAGGAAGCCTGTTCCAAAGAAGGGGCAATCTCTGAGACACATATCTGTCTCTCAAGCATGTTTTGTTTGAGTTGCTGACTAAGTTTAGATTCCTAGATCAGGTGACCCTCATGCTGTTTGACTTGCGGATGTGTAGCAGCTCCATCAGGGCTGGATTTGTGAGTGCTGTGTAGGTCAAGCATAGGTCACCCCTTAATAGTTAGTAGGAGACAGAGCAAAGGGATAGGGCATTTAGTCTATCAGCTTAGTTCATGTTATTTACCCCCTGTATTTTCTTTCTGAGGAACCTCTGAGATTGCTTCAGCTGCTGTAAGTGCCCATTCAGGTACATGCAAAATGGTGCACTGTACTCAATTATTGGTCTAATGAGGGATGAGTACAGTGGGACAATAATTTCCTTTGATCTGGATGCCATACCTTTACTTATAAGGTGTGCCACACAAAGGATTTCCTCATTACTGTGGACACATGGCAGTCAAAGTACAGGCTACTATCTATCTGCATACCTACAGTAGTTCTCTCACCTCTGTGTTCACCCTAAGGGGTGTGCTATTGATACTGTAATTTAAAGGGGTATTTGACTTCCAAAAGGGTATGATAATGCATTTTTTATTTAGTTTTGGTCATGGTTCTGGCACCAATCATTTGTCTGATCTTAAACTTCCTGAAGGATATCTACATCACTGGGGGATTCAGCGACTGACCCCAGCTCGGGTCCAGTATTTGGAGGTGTCCCTATATCATTATTTATCAAGTGCATGATTATTCTTTCCATGGCCTTACAAATAAGACTAGTAAAACTTATGGGTCTGTAATTTCCTGTGTCAGTAGATGGTCTCCCTTTATGCAGAGGGATGACTGTTGCTGTCCTCCACTCTATCGGGACAAAGCCAATCCAGAGGCTGTGGTTAAATAGAGATTCTAATGCACCTGATAAGTCCTGATTTAAGCTGTTTAAGAGGCAACCTGGTGTATTGTCAGGCCCTGTTGAAGCTGTGCTTTTTAGCTTTAGAGAGTGCTGTGCCAACCTTTACTGTGGTTATAATTGGCGTTGGAGTGGTGGAGGGTATTTTTTGGATAAGAACCGATGGTGATGGGGAGGTGAAATTTGACCTCAGTTTGTCAGCCAGCAGATTTGCTATGTCTTCTGGCTGAGTATCGGTGATGCCATCTACGACTAATTCCGCACATTGTTGGGTGTTGCCCTTAAAACTGAGGAATTAACTGTAAAAATGCCTTATGGTTATCCTCATCTTTGGAGGCTATTCTTACCTGAAAGTCTGTTTCAGTGACTTGACTAGTACCTGATTCACTTGTTTAGACTAATGAGGGATTTATTTCTCTGTTGCGCACACTCCCTCTTAGTTCTCAAAAGGATTTTCTTTATTGTGTTGTACAACCTATTAATATTAGGGGTCCACCAGTGTGGCTTGTTTTTATGGTTTGGCCGGGTTTATTTTGGTCTGGTACTGCCATATTTATGCAGTTGTTTATATGGTCATATAGGGCTTTTGTGTATGCCTCTGCATAGGTTTCTGTGTTTTCTGGGTTTGTGGGAGCTTGGAAGCTATCTAAACCATCCCTTAACAGGGGGACATTTACCTTAGAGATGTTCTTAAAGTTTTTGGGTTAGGTGGAGGAACCAGTTTTAACTTTATTTCAAGGGAGACTGCTTTATAATTTGCTCTTACTAGTGAGGACATAAGACTGTGAGTACTAGATGCAGGATATTTGTTGCCTTAATGGGAGTGGAGTGCAGACTAGGCATTTGAATTTACAAATTCAAGAAATCTTTGGGCCTGCATGTTAGTGGCTGTGTATGCCTCCCAAGTAATGGAGGGGTAGTTAAAATAACTCATGACTATGGTATTGGGCTGGATGGTGAGTGATTCTAGTAACTTCTGGTATGATATATAGGTTTCCTGGTTCATTGCGTGGGACCTGTAGCTAGGAAAAATATGGTAATAGATTTTTCCATGGTTAGTTGGACATGGAGTAGCTCAAGCATGTCATATTGTTTGACCATTCTTGAGGTGTGCTTATAATTTATATAGATAGATTCACCTCCACCTTTAGCTCTTTCATGTTCAGAGGGTGGTTGGAATGTAATAGGTATTATAGCCATGCACTGCCAGAATGCTTTTCATGGGTTTAATCCATGTTCAGTAACTGCACAGACGTCCGCATTCTCCAAGGTGAGGAGAGCTTCCAGGGAGTGCAGTTTCTTGTTGAGGCTCCTAGCATTGAGCAGTAACACACTGTCCTGAGTAGCTCTTGTTATGTTGGAAGGTTTGTATGTGTGGCAATGCCTAAAAAAGGCACAATATGGGTGGATAATGTTTGACCAGTATCTAAAAGCCTAGAGGTGACAGGTGAAGACTATCCCTGGCAAAGTAGTGTGGCCTGTCAACCATGTCCTACCAGGGTGACAAGCATTGGACCCGTTTGAAATGACACTAGTAGCTAGGCCAACCATTAAAGTCAATCATTTCTGGCTGGAATTGTGGTATCATCCTTGGAAATGGTAGAATGCTGCTCAGTGTTGGGCTCATACCTGTCTATGACACATATTCTGACAGCTCAATCATTTCTCTCTTCACGTACTCCAGAGGGGTCTATATTAGATCATCGAAATACATATTCATCAAATACATCTTCATCAATGGCTAAACAGTAAAATTCATTACAGCAAAGCATGGGATTTTTTCCCATGGTTAAGAACCACCGGGCCATCAGTACAGCTTTGCCTTTTTCCCCACCGTAGTGAGATTTTGGAGTTGGTATATACAGTATATATATATATATATATATATATATATATATATATATATATATATATATATATATATAATAAGGGGGTGAGAGCCCAGCCCCCCACATTTGGAGGGTGTGGTGGGTGAGGCCCCCACTTGGGTGGGTTTGATTTAGTCTGGTGTGTGTTCCAGAGTGCTAGAGGGTGAGTGGTTCCTAACCTTGGGAAAAATTCCATGCTTCACTGTAATGCATTTCACTGTTTAGCCTTCGTTGAATATGTATTCAATGAATATGTATTTCGATAAATTAATATAGACCCTTCCAAGGAGGTATGTATCAAGTCATTCACACCCACATGGACTATGACTAAGTCATACTGATTCTTAGGGGTAAGTGACCTGAGTGCTTGTGTGATCTGGCAAACCCTGGCGCCTGACAGGCAACTAACTGTCACCTTCCACTTATTCAGCCTGGTAAGAGGGACATCAGTGTGTCTCACAATGGAGTCTCTTATGATCAGAATATTGTTTGTGGAGTGTTTTGCCTTATGGCTTTTCTAGTTGAGACACAATGAGATGTGGCTTTATGTGTTGTGATGGGAATTGTCTTGTTTGTGTACAAGCAGAGTTTCTGAGGACTGCACCTAAGAGTCCTTTGCGGTTTGGGTAAGTTACATGTGAGCACCTGCGCATATGCTGGTCTATGCGTGTGGTCCTTTGTCGGCATGGTGAGTAATATGTATGAGCCGCTGACAACCTGTTTATTGCCTTTTGTGTCTAACCTTCAATGTCAATGTGTAACTACATCTCTCACATACTGTATTTGTCTGTTTGAGAATCAAGTGGTTGTCACTGCACATAAGGCTGTTACATTGCTTCAGGATACCTATGTCCACCAAGCTGGATGCAGAGATATGCCTAATGTGTATTTACAAGGGATAGGAGTGGAAGGTGTTTGTAACTGGATGAGGGAAGTGTGCTTAAGTGGTGTACTCTGCAGCTAATCTAACCAGCGATGCTGCCCAGTACCAAATAAGATGCTCTCTGATCAGCAATAGTCTTGGGTATTATAATAATCGTCTGTACACTGGGCACTGGCATAGCGAAAAACTCTGTGCAAATGTGCCAAATTTATACCAGCACTGGAAATACAGAAAACTAACTGAGCCCTATGGCTAATACAATGATTACACTTAAAGCCCTTTTGTGTGCTTCCCAATCCCAGCTCAGATAGACCAGGCAAACACCTGCTGCCACTAGATCAATAATCCCAGTCCTCCTAATGTAAAAGCATAGTAAAGGAGTGCCCAGAGTGAAGTGCTACCATAAACAATTATGTGTGTTTAATAGGACTTCAACCAGCAAATTCATTCTTACAACTGTCATACTCACCAGTAACATTTTACTTCACTGCCATCAAATGTTTTCATCTTTATTCCTCTAATACTTCTAAATGTATGTTTTCTTTTAAGAAATTGAAATGTACAGCAATTAGGCCTTTCATCTGTCCCTGTTTTTGAGGAACGTTTTAATTTTCATGCCTGATTTTCCTAATATTTGGAGGATGTCCCTATTTTAATGCTTGATTTACCCCTTTGCACAATTTTCTCAATCCTCCTTCATTATACACAATTTTTGAAGCCATCTAATACACAGAAAATCACACTACATGAGCAAACTACAAGTGACACCTAAACATCTCCTTTTTTCAAAAGCAAAAATAAATTGCCTTGTATAGTGGAATTTTGCAATACATATCATTAAAGTCTATCGAATTTATAATCTCTCTTTGATAATGTGCTTATATTTTTTTCATCATTTTTGTCACTGTCAGTATTTAAACACGTTTCTGTGTAATTTTTCACATTTCTACTGGCAACAGAAATAGTTATTTGCTATTTGGTATTCAAATTTTATTCTAATTAAATGACCAGATTTTGGCTACTTTAAAGAGGTGAGAGTTTGTTTGGAAAATGCTTTTTATGATTAGCCATCCTATTTTCCAGTCTGTGCTAAGAAACCACATGGTCCTTAGTGTACTAGGAATGCTGTTTGTCTCTGTTAAGGCACATATCAATGGAAACACAACTGGAAAAAAAGAGACCATGCTGACATTCTTGCCTTTAATGGTTTTTGCATCATCTGAAAAAAGAAATTCATCATTTAAAAAGACATGAAGTGGTTAGACCTCCTCCTAACTATATCTATTATTGATGTTCTTAAAGATGATTTTCTCTCAGATTATGTCACTTTCTAATACTTCTTAATGGCTTCCGAGAGCAGTGAAGTAAATATCTCAAACCTCTCAGGGATGCATCCACAACACTTTTCACTTAATACTGCATAAAAAAGCCACATGTGCATGTTGTATTTGACCAGAGTGGAGATGAAGATGCAGAAGATGCTATTTGCATTTTGCTTGCAACTAAAACAATACATTTCGTTTTCTTTCTTTCTTTTCTTTCTTCTCTTGCGAAGAAAGCAAAGGCAGGTTTTGTCAGTTAAGGTATATTACTGGAGAGAACAATGCTTAAACAGCATGACATAAAGGGATATGAGATATTGCTAAATATTTACTCTAGAAATAAAACCGGTATAAGGCAATTTTTTGCATACAATGCCCCACAAATCAAAATGAGATTGTGCCCTGCACAGTTCAAATAAATCTGTCAGGTTAGACCAAGTAGGTGATAATAAGAGCTAATGCATCCTAGTGAAACAAATGTTAAAAATAGATCTATCACCACTTGTAACATGATGTTCTATAACAATATAATAACAGCTATGAATGAAAAATTATGTTGTGATGTAATTTATATAGATTTAACTTCAGCATTTGATGGGGTCATACACAAAACACTGATCAATAAATTAGTACAACGAGATATTGATGTACTCTAGATAAGATGGATAGCGGCATGGCTTACAAATAGGACATACCAAGTATCATACAGCAACTGGGCAGGTGAAATCCTTGGTTACAGTCAAGGCGTCCCACAGGGCTCTGTCCTAGGCCCTTATTTATTTAGATTGTATACTTCAGACCTAACTTTTTCATGTAAGATGTTCTACAGTCAATATGCAGATAACCTAAAATTGGGTAAACTAATTACATCTGTTACAAATAAGACATATCTGCAAAACAACTTGACTAAATTGACCATTTGGGCACTGGAGAATAATATGCTGATAAATACATCAAAAACTAAGCATATGAGATTTGGGAGACATAAATCAAAAGGTGAGTATTTAATACAGCACACAGTGATTGAAACTGTAGACTCATTTAAGGACTTGGGTGTATTGGTAGATCGGGTCTATATTACGAGATTGAAAAACCCTTTAAGCGAATACCTAATCATTGACCCCATGCCACGAACTGCGAAAATCCCAAACGCACTGAACCGCGAAAAATAAAATATCGAACTATCATATTCGGTCAACCCCACCACCTGCTACATAGTACCTACTCAAACAAAATAAATAAACCACATACATACACTAACCAAACCCTACTTCTAACCTAAAGTAAAGCACCAAAACCCTATTTTAACCCTACACTAAACCCCATATACACAACTAACTATGCTCTATCCTTAACCCCTCCTTAACCCTAAGGTCCATAACTACCGCACACGTCCCCTACAGACATACACCCAAACAAAATAAATAATCCACATACATACATTTAACCAAACCCTACTTCCAACACTACACTAAACCCCACATACACAACTATCTATGCATTGTCCTTAACCCCTCCCTAACCCTAAGGTCCATAACTACTGCACACTTCCCCTACAGATATACACTCAAACAAAATAAATAATACACATACATCAACACACTTAAAAAAAACCCTACATCTAACACTACACCAAATCTTACATACATTACCTATCTATGCACTTACCTTAACCCAAATCCTAACCTTAAAGTCCTATCTATCGCACACTTACCTTATGGAAAGCTACCGCAGATGGGCCAATCAAAACAAATCGACATTCTGGAATTCGCAGATTTGGAAGTTCGAGATTCCTGTACTTCGCGCAATATGGGTCAACATATTTGTATTCGCGTAAATGGGTTTTCGATCTCGTAATAGGAACCCAGTAGATCTAGCTGTGAGTTTTTCTAATCATATCACCCAATTGGTTAATGATAATTCTAGAACTATAGGTTGCACAAAAAAGATTTATGTTGTTGTGTCTTTTGGCTTTTCCCAGTTAGGGGTCGCCACAGCGGAACTCCGTTCCGCTAATGATTGGCAGTAGATTTTTACGTGCCGAGCTGCCAGCTCTGACGCACAACCTTCAACGAAGGTATTCCCATTCACGCATGTCTCCACACAGAAGATGCTCTAGCTGAGAATCAAACAGGATGTCATACTGTGAGTCTAGGAAATCATAAATGATGACATCATTGTTTGTTAGTTACATTAGACCCAAACTTGAGTATGGAATAACAATAATGAAACCCTATAAGAAAACAAGCATGAGAAAACTGGAAAGAGTTCAGCAGAAATATACCAAGGGCATCCATGGATGTGAACATTTAAGTTATTTTGAAAGACTAAAATATGTGAACTTGTACAGTGTCTCTTACAGATATCTAAGAGGAGATCTTATTCAGGTATATAGGGCATTTAGGGACAACTTCCTCTGGGAATGTTTGGGGTTATCAAAAAGTAGTAAAGAATCATCAGACAACCTATATAGAAGATTCTATAGGAACGAGAAGTGTACTAATTGGTTCTCTGACAGAGTAGCTGATGCATGGAACAGACTACCAAATTACATTAAAGTAAGTACTAGTTTAGATATTTTTAAGAACAGCTTGGACACCTATTTTGGGAACAAGTGTTTTGGTATATTGGCAAGCTAGAAGGACATCAACACCCGTGCTTGAAATAGTCGTATGTATGCATGGATGCATGTATGCATGTATGTATTAAATCAGCATTAACACTGGATGCCAATCAACAGAAGTTACTGACTGAAGCGCACATGAAACATTCACTTTTGGTCGAAAGTGAGATTTTGAAGAGTGAGTATTACACAGGGGTGGCTCGTCCTATTGGACTTCAGAACTGCAGCCCCCCCAGCTGAAAATTAAAAACATAAACAGAAAAACGAAAGTAAAACTGGAAAATAAAAAATAACATGAAAAACTCCCAGAACGGACTCCTTGCATGCGTGTGAGCATTCCTGGAACTCACACCCATGCGTGTGAGCATCAGACTGCAGGAATGCCCAGAAGTACTCAGGCAACAGCAATGGTTAGAGAATAACTCAGACTCAAACCCTGTACCTTGGTTGCAGGTAGCAAGAGCCTGAATTCCCTACCCACCATCACTTGTGAAAACTGCTCAGTATTTTGCCTCATATTTTTGTTCTGTTCTGTTCCTCATAAAATATGTGGTTTTCTGGATTTAATTCACTAAATAATAACAAGCATTTGAATTTCAGACTTCATATTCTTCAGAAGGTACATAGCAACACAAAACCTTTTATTCTAGCAAATTTTAAGTTTATAAGATCAATATTTTATTTATTTATTTATTTATTTATTTATTTTATTTTACATTTGTTGACCGGGCTAGTCCAACTGGATACATATCCCTTTTCAGTAGAGGCCCGGGGAGAAAAGCTCCAACATAAAAGCAATACATGAAGAGAGCAAGTTACATTTACAATATAAGAATAGGAAATAAACAGAGACTTAATATAAGCACAAGTAGCAGAGCTGCTTTTTAAACAAATTAGTGTTATAGGATAAACACCGTGAGAATAATGGTCGAAGAACTAGCTAATCAGGGCAAATTATGAGTACAGGAAATTAGATAAGTTAGTCGGGTTCTGTGCATGGGCATAGCCATTGTAGCTTAAGATGACTTTTGAGGTTGTTTTGAACTGTTGATGTGAGGTCATGAGTCTAAGGGTGTTTGGCAGGGAGTTCCAGGGCTTTCCAATGGAGTTGGCGTACAGGGCATCACCACCTGAGTTCTTATTAGTTGCTAATATCTAGATCTAAGAGAGTTAAGGTTGGAGTAGGGGGTCAAAATACTACACAGTGAGGGAGTTCTGTCGGGATAGTGGATTATTTTAAAGGCTTCGGTTAGTTGATTAAGTTTAAGAAGATTGGGTAGTTCCAACCAACCAAGTTTCCTAAGGTTAAGGCAGTGGAACCTGTTATGAACCTAGCAATATGGTTATAAGCAAGAGAGAGCATGTTAAGTTCACGTTTATTGAGGAAGGAAAAGACTGGGGATGCATATAGTAAGGTGGAGAGGAGATGCGTGCGGGCAATCGTTAGTTTGGTCAAGGGGGTTAAGTTTTTATTCTGTACATGGATCCAAGTTTTTTGTTGACCGATTTGATGGTTTGGGTAATGTGGATGTCAAATTTTAGCTTGTAGTCAATGGTAACACCTAGTAATTTGGTACTGGCAACAGGGGCTATGATGGTTCCATTGATGGATTTAATATGAAAAGGAATACTGTTAGTATTTGGGAGTTCATTGCCTGTATTGGCGTTTCGGAAGAATAGGAGTAATTTAGTTTTTGTTGGGTTAAGTAAGAGTTTCAAGTCAGTGAACCATTTCTCAACTAACGTAAAACAGAGTTGAGTAGTAGTTTGGAGTTCTAATAGGGAGACAGCGGAGCAGATCAGGGTAGAGTCATCAGCATATTGTATGCAGGTAGATTTAGGGATGACTGAGTGCAGGTTGTTTATGAAGATGGAAAAGAGAAGAGGACCAAGAATAGAGCCCTGAGGAACACCGATGGTGTTTGAGAGCAGGTCTGATAGTTTGTCTTGCCATAGGACAGCTTGTTGCCTACCCGTGAGGCACGCCTTAAACCAGCTTAGTGCAGGGGTGCTCAGATATAAACTTTCTAGGGTATTAAGCAGGAGTTGGTGATTGACCATGTCGAACGCTTTCGATAGGTCAAGAAAGAGGGCGGAGGATATTAGTTTGTTGTTACGATTGTTATTAATGGAGTCAATAAAGGAAAGGAGGGCAGTAGTAGTACTATGGTGAAACCATGTTGGGAGTTAGATAAGAGACGATTAAGGGTTAAGTAGTGAAGGAGTTGTTTGTGAACACATCTTTCCATAATTTTCGCTATTGGAGACAGGATTGCTATTGGTCTGTAGTTAGATATTTCAGTGGATGTGCCTCCTTTATGTAGAGGGATGATATAAGAAATTTTCCAAGAAGAGGGAATAGTGGCTTCAGTAATAGTTCTGTTGATCAAGATGGATATGGGGTAGGCGATGACTTCGGATGCTATTTGTAAATATTCCGCTGGGAGGTGATCAGCCGCCAAGGTGGTTGGTTTCAGTTTTTTTAAGAGGGAACAAATGTAGGAGGAAGAGACAGGGTTTAGGTTAAAGGAGATGTGGGCAGCTTCATGAGATTTGGAGGAAGGTGGAGCAGTGGAGGTAAGTTGGCTAGCAAGGGATTGGATAGTATCGGTAAAGAAGGAGTTAATGGTGTCGGCTACTGCCTCTGCATCTTTCCCGATGTGCTTCTCAGGGGTTGGGGTGGTAGTTTTACCTGGGTGAAGGAGATTGTTAAATCCTGCCCAGAACTTCTTTGGATTGTTCTGGTGTTTATTCTGGAGGTGGCAGAAGTATTGTTTTTTGTCCTGGGTAGTGGCTGATTTGGTAGTGTTCCTTAGCTGTTGAAATATTATGCGATCTTGGGGGGTTTTAGTGGCTCTCCATTTGCCCCAGGCCTGGTTTCTGAGTTTCATTTTGTTTTGGTTTCTCTAGTTAACCAAGGTGCTATCGTATTTTGGATCTGATTAGTCTATTCGGGCATGTGTTTCTAGTATCCTTAGGAATGTATCATTGAAGTGGGAAACACTCTCTTCTAGGGTAGAGATTTTAAAATGGACCAGTTGCAGGATTTTAGGTCAGCAAGGAATAATTGTGGGACAAAGTTCTTTTTGTTTCTAATTAATCTATAGGGGGGGGTTGGAAGTTGGGCATTTATGTTTAAAAGAATAGGTAATTAGGTGGTCGGTGGGGTCATTGGGAAGGGTGTGGTATAGTTAATTGAATCTTTATTGGTAAGGATCCAATCGATGGTGGTTTCTTTTGGTGAGTATTGCCCAGTCTGGTTGGACATGGTATATTTTGGGAAAAGCCATGTAGGTTAATAGGTTGTGGGGTTGAATGGGAAGAACAGAGGGACCAGTCTATATTGACATCCCCAAGTACTATAGTTTCTTGTGGGTAACTAGTGGCTAGCCAGGACAGTATTTGCTCGAGATTTTCTATGTTATTCCCTGGTGGGATATAAATAACTATGAGGTTGATGCATTTTTGCGTGTTTACGCATAGCTTTAGGGCAATAAGTTCTAAGTTAGAGATTATAGGAGGTTGTGTTGGGTTCTTAATGATATTCAGAGTATTCCTGGACATAACAGCTATACCTCCACCCGTTTTTTTACAGAGTCGGCCCTGTTTCAAGATATTATACCCGGAGGAGAATCTCTTAGTGGCGTGGTGGGGGTTTAGCCATGTTTCAGTTAGACACATAATGTCAGGGAATGAGTAGCTAACATAGCGTGCAGGTTGTGCACCTTGTTGTTAATGCTTCTTAGGTTCAGGTGTAGTACTAGAAGGGAGTCAGTAGAGTTGTGAACAAGTTTAGATGGGTTAGAGTCTAAGTCATTAGGGGGACCTGGGTTGGGGTGGATATCGCCATAAATGGTAATACTATTTTTCAGGTAAATTAGTAGTCTTTGTAGTTTGAATAGTAATTTGAGGTGATTTTATTATTTGAAATTTTAGGGTGGGTGAGTTTTTGTTTTAAAAGTGTTAGGCATTGGTGGGACAGTTATGGCCAAATGATTAGGATGGCAGTTGGTGTAGCGCTTAGGATGGGAGAATCCTATAAGAGTTTGGTTTTCATACTTTGTTAAAAAATAGGCAAAAAGGAGTAGTAGGGTCGTTGAGAGGAGGGTTATAGAATAGGGAGTTTGGCCATGGTGTAAGGGTGGAAAGCAGGGAAGATGCTTTAGTTTTATCTTTGGAATTGTGGGTGGACCTGGAAGTGGGAGGAGTAAGGAGGAAATTGAGGGGCGTGTAGCTTGCAGAGGGGTACTTGGGAGGGGTTATCTATTCCTATAAATGTAGAGGTACTGGGGGCGGGTGGGATAAGGGGGCAGGGAGGGGAGCGGAGCGGAGCCCGAAGGAGCGGGAGCGGGCATACACCGCCCGGAGTTCACAAGGTCTTAGAGGCAGCACTAGGTGAGTGAAATGACTGCCAGTGCTTACAGTAAAGAAGCACTTTGGAGGGGTATATTTTTCACTTAAGTAACAGAAATGATAATGCCAGGTTCGAGTAAGCAGCAACCTTATTTTGGTCTATCACGGAGAATTGGGTAGTAGCTTCTTAGGAGGTGAAGACCAGTCTGTGCAGACGCTTTGGTTGTTGTCAGGTAGGAGCGTTGTTCTTAGGAGCCACGCGTTGTTAGGGTTAGCGTAGGGGGCTTCCTGTGTTAGAAGGGAGAGAGGTAGCACAAATTAGTGACTCCGTATGTGTAGAATTGATTCAGAGGTGTCAATAGATGTGTTCTAGTGGAACTCAATGCTTGGGAGAGAGAAATCAACAACAGTAGTTATACAGTTAGTGTTACAGTAGTTAGAGAGTCGGCATCATGATATCTCCAGTGTAAGGAACAAAGCATAGAACTAGAAGGCCAAACACACAGTATAACAAGGGTAAGAGATTAAGTTGCACAAGCATACAGTACAAAACAATTACCCAACATTGTTAGATAACAGACACCATTGTTCCAACAAGAAACACGTGCAGACACTTTGAGTTTGCTGCAACAAATCACTGATCCAGTCTAAATGTTAAAGTAAGACAAAATGCCATCAACTAAGCATCTACGAAGTAAGAAAAATGTTCAAAACATATGCAAACAACTCACTAAGCCAGTCGCTTAATTAGCTTTAGAAAATATGATATCTATTTTGCATAATAAACGCTATGTTGCCTTAAACTTCTAACAACCAAGTCTCTATCTGGGTTTAGGAGAAGGACGCCAGTTATATGCTAGTAGCACGTGCTGGACTTGGTGGATGTATCAGATAAGTTCAGTCAAGCAGGCAGACAGCCCACTGCAAAATACTGGTATTGATAGTAAAAACAAAACTGCGTAGGTTCTCTGGCTGTAATGGAAGCCGGATGATACAATATAGAGCCAATACAAACAAAATAGAGGCTATCTGGCTTTAGTAAACAACACCGATATGTGCTAACAACACATGCATACTGACAATGATGGTTCTCTGGCTGTAATGGAAGCATATAGAGCCAGTACAAACACATTAGAGGCACTATCTGGCTTTAGTAAAACAACGCCAGATACGCGCTAATAACACATGCAAGCAGTTAATTGTAATGGAGTATCCAGCAATAAAAAAAGGATTCACTGACAATAGTAGTTACAGAGCGATTAGCGTTAGAAGAGTACAACCACAGTTTAGACTTCTTTGACTAAATCCAAGTTACCTGGAGGCTGGAAAATGCGTCCGGGCCAAGGGAAAGATAGTACCAGGAGTTAGTGATAGTAAAGTTTCGCGGTAAGCCTGGTGGAGTATTTGGTTCACAAGGTCTTAGAGAAATGATAATGCCAACCTTATTTTGTTCTATGAGGTGAAGACCAGTCTGTGCAGACGCTTTGGTTGTTGTCAGGTAGGGCGTTGTTCTTAGGAGCAGAGAGGTAGCACAAATTAGTGACTCCGTATGTGTAGAATTGATTCAGAGGTGTCAATAGATGTGTTCTAGTGGAACTCAATGCTTGGGAGAGAGAAATCAACAACAGTAGTTATATTTGAAATGTGTCCCTATTTTTGGGGCTGTATTCCGACATTATTGGCTTTGTCCAGGTGTTTTGTGCTAGGAGGTTGTGAGCTATGGTGAGAACTGAATTCATTGAATATGTTTTGGGGCTGTATTCCTCCATTATTAGCTTTGTCTAGGTGTTTTGTGCTAAGAGGTTGAGAACTATGGGGAACTGAATTCACTGAATGATAGCCATGTAATTTTCAGTCTTCCCATGTTTCAAGAAACAGTTGATTTGGCATAGTGGTATGTTGCTCTGACTGTTGTGCACAGAGTCCTGGGTTCAAGACTTGGGAGTGAAATGCATGGTAGTAACACATTATTATTATAGCAACTTTCCAAGATTATACAAGCAATGTTTAAAATGTGTCCCTGGTTTTTGGGCTTTGGCTTTTCCTGATTTCTTGTGCTGCAAAGTTTAAAGATACAGTTGAGTGTCAAGTGGATTTTACAAGGAGCTGAGAACTTCAGGGGGAGATAAGTTTAGTGTTGCTTATGCTGAGTCTGCTTGCATTGTTAAAAGCACAACAGGTAGTGTACTTGCTTTTGATGCAGAAAGGCTGTGGGATCTATTCCCACAGTATGTAGATACATTGCTGATACTGTACTGTGTTGTACTTTTAAAGGGGGTGGATGCTGCAGTCCTGAGAATGTCCTCCTTGGCGGAGATACCTAGTAACTATAAACTTGTTAGTTTGCCATTCATTCAGTATTGCAATATTGCTAGCTTATTATTTTTTAATGTAAAATAGGCAATTTATTCCTCAAGGGCAACATGCACTTTATTTGTAGATGAAACAATGAAATATAACATTTGCTAGCAGCAACCTCTTCATTAGTTACAGATCTCTTTAATGTGGAATTGTTTAGATGACTTTTACTTTTGCAGAGATTGTGCATATTTACTGATACTGGTGGATTGTAGACGTTTGAGTAGACTTTTATGATGGGAATGTTTTGAAATGGGCAGTTTTGTCATTTTGGTGCATGCATTTTTTTCATTGTTTACTGGAAAAATATTCAAAACAATAAATTTAAAACACCCTCTAACAACTGTACTGTATTATACAAGGAATATAACACATGTGTGTTTTATGTGCAAGGGGCCTATGATTTGATTTGAACTCAGACAGCTCCGGCTGAACTATACCTCTCAACTTAACTGTCCAGATTTTTGCAGAATGAATAGATTTTTGCTTCTTATTTTTAGTTTATTCAAAAGGCTTGTTCCTCATAAAATGTGTGGTTTTCTGGCAAATCATTTAGAAATGAAGTCACTAAATAATGACAGACATTGAATTTCAGACTTCATACCCTTCAGAAAAATGCATGCTAAAGCAAGACCTATTATTCTGTCAACTGTCTAAGTTTATACAAGAGCAATTTTAGTACTGTTTGTATGTTCCCCCAATATATTTGGCCTTATCCAGATTTCCTGCATTAAGAAGTTGAGAGGTACGTGCAAATAAATTGCTTTATAGAATTAGGTATATCCAAACCTCTCAACTGTGCCCGATTTTGGCTCAAAGTGTTGCTTTCCCCCTAATAATCCCTCCACAAAATGGCAAATTTGGAAGAAATCGTGGAGGGTTTGCAATTAATAAGTAATTGTAATGATCAGAGTTATAGATTACTTTTAATTTCAGAAATGCATATAGATTCTCTTATTTTGTCAGCTGCTCAAGTTAACAGTACTAATATTTAAAAAGGTGTTCCTTCTTTGACAGGTTCCCAGCTGTATTGTGTGGCTATTTTATATTTTTGCATCACATTTTTGGTCCATTTTTCATAAAATTGTGGTTTTCTGCCAAATTAGTGGCAAATCATTAAAGACTGAAGTTAGAAAATAATGATAGAAATTTGAGTTTCAGATTTCATACCCTTCAGAAAATTCATACTAATGCAAGATTTACTATTCTATTATCGTTCTAAGTTTATAAGAGCAATATTTATATAAGAGCAATATTTAAAATTGTCCTTATTTTTGGGCCTTTGTCCCCCCTTCTATTTATGGTTTTGCCCAGATTTTTTGCTCGGAGGTTGAGAGGTATGGCAAATGTGTCAGGAACATTACCGTCATCCAGAGATATTTCAAATTGTGCCATATTTGTTGTACCCCATTCCTCCATGTAGTGACTCTGGATGTGTCCAAGCAAGGCATGGAGCAGTTATGCAGTGTAAGCGTGCAGACTATTCCTCCATTTAAGGTAGGCACAAGTACTACAGTGGCTTTTTATCTGTCCTTGATTTTGCAGAATGTTCTGTCATATTTTTATACTGTTGATTTATGCTTCTTCTTATTCAGAAAGTGCATGTTGTTGCAGTACCTGTTGGTCTGTGTTTAACTAGCAATGCTTTAAAGACCATCAGGTAAGCTTGTCTGAGATTGCAAGATGCAAGTAAGCTTTAATAAGCATACTGTTAAAGAATTACCAACATTGAAAGCCTTTTTGTTGTTGCCATACAGAGAATATTTAAATAACTAGATAGCATATAAGCCTTGGGTATTGAAATGTATATAATAGTATTTGTAATAAAGGACAGGATTACAGTATTTTCAGAACCTCATTACATTTGTTGGAGACTTGCAGTCATCTTTGCAGGCTTTACACGTAAACTAAACAAAATGCCAGTCTATCATGTGTGGCCCATAACCTGTGCAGTAATCCTTTAAACAATTTATTTTGAGCTTGTTTCTTGTCTGCTGTTCATTTTTTACTCTGATCATGTTTTCCCCATGAAACAAGTAGATAGTTGTTGTTAGGCAGCAGGGCTTTTTTGGCTAAGAAACATTTTTACAAGTGGGGGTATCACAGAGATTGCTACTTTCAGCACGTGACTTGGTACTTTTATAAAGCTGATTGTAAATTATAATTAAAACTGCAGTGCAAATAGATTATAGAATTGGTTTGAGTTGAGTGCTGCTTGTTTTTTTATACTTGATTTTGAGTGGCATTCCAGTAATGTATTTAAAAAGTAATCTATTTTTTCATGCCTCACAACCTTTTTGTTTCCATCTAGATATTAAGTAAGCTGTCATGTAGCCAATGCATTGAAATATTCTTTTCTTCTACACTTCATTTTGTCTTGATTGGACTCTCATAATGATGGTTTGGCACCCACGGCAGTGTATTTAATTAAAGTCCCAGTTTTTGCAGTTTTTAGCATAGCTCCACCCCTTTCTAGTTGGTCACACCCCTTCTTGTTGGCCCCACCCATTCAACTGTCTCCTGCAGCCCCCTTTTGATTTGAAGTCACCAGCTACTGCTGGTGTTACAGTATGCAATAATATAATCTAGTTTTGGGAACAAATTAGCTCATGGATGTAATCCACTGCTTAATATAACGCAGGAAATTGCAGTGGTCCTTGTGAAGTAGCCAACAGCAGGCATAAGTTATAGGTTGGGTATACAAATTCAGTCTGTAATGGATGTCAGGTTAGCTTAGAGAATTACGGCTGTGAGATGCTACTGTATTTCATCCTGTGGGCACGGATTTAATTCCCCAGTCTCCATTTGCCAACTGTATGACACTGACCAAGTTACTTTATGAAGCAGTAGTCAAGCCCAGGTATTCAGAAATATAGTGGGCAGAGACATAAAAGAACTATGCATACCTGTTTTCTGGATTTCAATTCACAGACATGAATCTTGGTTTATAACAGCAATACAAAAATACATGTGTTCTTCTCTATGAATTGAATGCAGGAGTGTATTGTACATACCATGGCTATGTACAAAGCTCTCTGGTACTCAGCATACCTCTCAACCTCTTAGAGCAAGAAATCTGTACAAAGCCATAAAGAAAAGTGGGATAAAGGGAGATAAAGGCCCAAAAATAGGGACAATTTTTAAATATTGCTCTTACAAACTTTGGAGGTTGATAGAATAACAGGTTTTGCATTAACATGGATTTTCTGAAGGATATGAAGTCTGAAACTCAAATCCCTGTCATTATTTTTGAACATCAGTCTTTAATGATTTACCACTAATTTACTAGACTGGACATTCTGCAAAAATATGTACGGTTGAGAGGTATGGTACTCAGTCAATTCCTACCCTCCTTTGCAGTCCGATAGCTGTTGTACTGTGCTGTGCTGCATAACAGTATAACACAGTACAGTAGACAACATCTGTGCACAAAAGTGTTCCTTGCATATGTTTATACAAAGATACACTTTGCTGCACTGTGCGGTGCCACCTTGCCTGACTGTGCTTCATAATGATATCACAGTCATCAAGCATGATGGTGGAGCTAAGCTCAATACCATAACTTGATAATGATGGGATCTAGTGCTATGTCAGCTGCCACTGGTGGGAGCTTGCCAGCATCACTTTGTGGAGGTGGAACAACATTGGTTGAAGTAGTAGGTTTGCTTGCACCATAGGAAACTTCATTGCTGTTAGGGATTTTCCTATTGTTTTTTTGTCAGCACTAGTGTGTGGTTTAACACTGTCTACTGAGTGACATGTTAAAAAGAAAGTGGGATTACTGTGCTGTCAAATGCACCATCATTGCAGTGCATTGTATGCAACTGTTGTCCCACGGGGTACTCTTTTTAGAACAATAGATATTCCAAGGATACTGCCTTGCTAAATCACACACAGAGACAGGAAGCGAGGTGCTTTTTGAATATGTTCTCCCTGCATGGAGTATAGGACCTACACAGTAGGGAAAGATCACATATGTGGACTTGCCCCATTGTGCAAACATTGTTATATATATCACTAAGACCTTTGGTTATGCTCCACTGTGCACCAGTGTTTATAATAGGGCCTGCCATTTCTTTTGAGAAGAAGCATTTGTGCTTAGGGAGTTTAACCGAATAGCAAATTAATTAAACAAATAAAATATATAAATCATTCATGTATCAGTTTTTACAGAATCAATGTTTTAAAATGTTACATTTATTCTGATTTTATATAGATGTTTAGTGAGTTTCTCATTATAACATTCTTTAAGTTTAAGTTGTTTTGTATGCAACTACATCATAAATAAAATATACTGTCACCAAAATGCTTTGCTTTTCTCATCACAAAGTGTTTTTCCTTCCCTTTAATTCAAGAATGGACATACACAAAAAACATAATTTAAAAAGGACTCAGTGATTTCTGTCTAAAGCTGTTCCTCAACATACCATTCTGACTTTTCTGAAATCTTATTATTTCTTTATGTTATACATGTTATATTATGCATGATAGTGCCATGGTGGTGCAGCGGTAGCCTTGTTGCCTCACAGCAAGAGGTTCTCCCGTTCAGTTCTCGGCTGGAGTGCGGGGAGTGCCTTCTTTGTGGAGTCTGTATGTCCTCCCCACGGTTGGCTGGGCGTTCGAAAGACATGTGTAAATGGGCGTGCCTTCATTGAAGGTTGAACGTCGAGCTGGCACCTCGGCGTTCATTAAAATCTACTGCCAATCATTAGCGGACCGGAGTTCCGCTGTGGCGACCCCTAACCAGGAAAAGCCGAAAGACAAACAACAACATGTTACATTATGCATGATATAATGTAGGCTAGTAGCAGTAGCTAAATCTTAGACTTTTATGGCTTTAAAAAAATAAAACAAGTTGGCAAGTCTAACTGCAGGAGCAATAAAATGTTCTGCAGGAGCAATAAAATGTTTTTTTAAATGCAGGTATGGACTGCAGGTCTGCAGCCTTTCTTTTTTTGTGTGTATCCATCCCAGATGATCAACTGTAATGGCTCACTTAATAAATGTATTTTGGACCTACAATGCTGAGTCTAAACAGAAGTACTAAACAAGCCATTATTTCAAGCCTAACATTCATATGCAGTTTAAAATGATGTATTCAAGCTGGCAACTAACAAAAATAAGATATCACTGATAAAGATAAACTTATGCTGTTATCAGGTTTAATAAAACATAGGAAATCAAACTGCTATTAAAGTGAATCTTGAGTAACACAGTTAAATGGTCTTCTTGGGAAAGTGCATCCTATGTTTCTATAATACTGGGAGGTGAAAAATTAATGAAATGTCATAGAAAGGCATCCCCCATCAGTCCATTTTGGGATATAACAAAAGAAAATAACCACATAGTATATTTTGCATTATGAGTACAGATATTACCTTTTAAGTTAGCAAAGGTATTGATAAATCCCTGACATTCGCAAAAGTGACCTTTTTGTAAGACAGCACAGAGGTCTGCAAGAGAATCCCAGCCTGACTGAAATACCTGAGCAAAAGTGAGATTTGCTTGTTGAAGTTAGAAGTGTTAAGTCTAGCGTGAAAACATAGTATGCAAGCTGGTAAAGAAAGCAGGAAGCTATTAAGCTCATTGAATTCTTTCTGAACAGCTATGTTCCCAGTTGAGCATTACCAACCAATGACCAAAAACTCCTCTGTCCGCAAACCTATTAAATCTGCTGCACATGGTCTGTACTCATACGATATTGCTAAGACCTGGAACTCCTTACCTGTATCCATCAGGTCAACACCCTCCATCCAGTCCTTTACAATCACTCTGAAATGCTTCCTAGCCAAACTCTAGCTCTGTTCTTACTCAACCCCAGGATAAAAAGCTGCTTGAAACCAATAAAAGAAGGAAAGTATGGCACAAAGTTTATACTCATGCATATCCAAAGTATGTAACTCGATCCTAAATTCAATCAGAACTGTATCTAGGCTCCATGTCTTTAAGTCCTCTCAAAGAATTTCTCATGAACTCATGGCTGTGCCACACATCTCACCTGTGTGATCTAGATTAACAAATACTTTACATTCTTACTAACCTAACCTCTCATTAAACTACCTATCTATACCTTTCAACAACTGCTTTCTCCACACTCGTAGGGTGAACTTGTATCTTTTTATTTATTTTTTTTCCTAGCATAGTAGACTGTATTTGTAATACTTTTGTATATACTGATTGTCATATTTAATCAGCATTTTTATTTCTTTTTACATAACTGGTGTCCCCTCATGTTTTTGCCCAATGTACTAATCATAGGAGACTCAATTGAGAGGCACACTGATGTCCCACTCACTAGGTTGAACAAGGAGAAGTTGACAGTCAGTTGTCTATCAGGTGCCATGATCCGCCACATAACACATGCAATCAGGTCACTCCACAACAAGTACAAATATGACTCAGTCATTGTCCATGTGGGTGTGAATGACCTGAGATGTACCTCCCTGGACTACATGAAAAGAGATGTGATGGAACTCTTGGATTAGTGGCCCAGGCAGGTATGACCCTAGCCCTAAGCAGTAATTCTACCATCACCCAGAATTATACCACAGTATGAGCAGAAAATGACTGACTTCAACAACTGGCTAAGTTTCTGGTGTCATTCTAAGGGGATCCAGTATCTGTCTGCCAAGAATGACATGATTGACAGACCTTGATGGCCTGTCAATCAGAGATGGCCTGTATCTGTCACCCCTGGGATTCTGGGTACTGGCTAAGGTTCTTGCCACCCCTATTGTGCCTTTTTAGGCAGTGTTCCAAAGACCAAAATTCCACCGTAACAGCTACAAACAAATGCAATCTGAGGGTTATGCAGCTCAATGCTAGAAGTCTAAATCTCAAGATGCACTCGCTCGAAGCTGTCCTCAAAATGGAGAATGTCAACATCTGTGCTATAACAGAGACCTGGTTTAAAGAGGCAGAAAGCACCCCTGCGCTCCTAGGCTACAACTCATTCCATACCTTTCAGCCCCAGAATACGTCCTGAAGCTCCAAAGGCGGTGGTGTCTCCATATTCTTAAAGGATACGCACACCTCTAGATTAGTAGCCCAACACAATGTATCTGAGATACTTCAAGTACAACTAACACTGGGTAAGATGGCGATACAAGTCATAGCCTTGTACAGAACCCCAAACATGTCCTCAGACTCTCACTCCAACTTCCTAAGCACCGTGGAATTTATCAAGGTCCAACCCAATACTCTCATACTGGGTGACTTCAACTATTTCAACTACCCTTCCATGAATTGGGAAAACTATTCAAGTACCAATGTACAGGCCCAATGCTTTCTGGAATTTATCAGTTCCAATGTCCTGGACCAGCTCATTCTTACCCTGACTAGAGAAAGCAACTTCCTCCACCTGGTTATCACCAACATGGAAAACCATTGCTCCAGACCTATAGTCAATTCCTCCCTGGTTCAATCTGACCACAAACTGATCATCATGTAAATCTCCATCTCACCTACACCCCACACTAAGGTGTGAACTGAGGGTGTGGAGCTAGGAACTAAACCTTCTATTTAAGGGGTAAAATAAAACATTTCAGAGCTTTATTGGAAAGGCTCACCGAGACTCTGCTACACTTTGTTGTGAGGGAAAGGTTGGTTTGCTTTTTATTCATTGTATTTTGTATTAGTTTACTGCCTTTTTATATTTTGAGTGCTGTGATTTGTTTTCTTTACCTTGTGTTTTGCTTGTGTTCTGCTTTTAACTGCATATTAAAACTTCAAAAGACACCACAACTCTGTCTCTTGTGAGTCAGGCAGTGTTATTAAATACCACTGTTGTTCTAGTTGCCTGCCTCTTATGTTAATTTGACCATATATCTCATTTCTTCTCTGCTTTCACTGGCTTGTGTGAATAAGCACAAAATTATCATTTTGTGAAATCACTCCCCTTCAACTATTTAAATTTATTGGCCATTCTACTGTATTCCATAGTACCGGAATACAAAAGTGATCACCTCCTTTCAATCTATCTTGCTGTTTTAAAAATAGTGACTGTCCACTAAAACTTAACTTTTTAGACAGGTAAAACTTAAGTTACCTACTTTCATGTCTAACTTCTCTAGTGCACACTGCAGTGTTTAGGATAAACCATTTTTTTTTCATCTTACCTTTAAGCATCCCTGTGACTAGCACTTGCTCTAATACCTGCTGGAAAGCACTAGGAAGCCTGAAACTGATACAAGCACTCAACTCTCCTTATTAATAAGGAGAAATTAATCATAGGCACTAAACAGCTTATAATTGCAAAGTACCTTGCTAAGGTAAGGGAAAACAGCTCCTGTATTTTTCAAAAAAAAGCACCAAACCAGGCATGTCCAAGGGTCAGCTTCCGTTAATTTCTCCTGTCCCCTGGGTGAATCTGGGCATACTGGGGAAATGCAGCAATTGCTTCATGTATACAGACAACCCCCTCCTCCTACCACCCAATACTACAACCTGTGAGAGATGCACTTACATAGCCAAACTGGAAGCAAAGCTCTCTCCACCCAAGATTGTGCTAGACAGTCAAGAGGAGAAGGTTAACACCCGCACTACATCTCAAGCAACACATAGCCCATCTAAACTCCAACACCCACACATAGCAACACTAAATCCACATATGAGGAGGTCCTTAACTGTAACCTGCCCAAGCAACAAGGACCTCTGAAGCTGAAATGCAAACAAACACCAATCCCAACCAAAGTGTCACATAGCTTACAGCATCAGTGTGCCACCCAGCAACAGCCCCTAAGGCAAGACAACCACCTAACACTTTAGTCATAGGTGACTATAGTCAGGCACACTGATGTCCCACTCACCAGGCTGAGCAAGGAGAAAATTACAGTGAGCTGTCTGTCGGGTGCCAAGATCCGCCACATAACTCATGCACTCAAGTCACTCCACAACAAGCACAAATATTACTCTGTCATTGTCCATGTTGGAGTGAATGACTTGAGACGTGCCTCCCTGGACTACATGAAAAGAGACATGGAAGAGTTCTCGGATCATGTGGTCCAGGCAGGTATGACCCTAGCCCTGAGTAGCATCCTGCCTTCGCCCAGAATGATACCACAATATAAGGACAAAATGATTGACTTCAACAATTGGCTAAGCTTCTGGTGTCATTCAAAGGGGATCCAGTATCTGTCTGCCTGGGACGACATGATCGACAGACCATGATGCTTTGCCAGAGATGGTCTGCACCTGTTGCCCCTGGGATTCAGGTTACTGGCTAAGGCTCTTGCCACCCCTATAGTGCCTTTTTTAGGCAAAGTTCAAAGGACAAAACCACCACCGTAACAGGTACAAGCATGCAAAATCTGAAGGTAATGCTATTCAATGCTAGAAGTCTAAGTCTAAACCTCAAAATGCACTATCTGGAGGCACGCCTAAAAATGGAGAACATCGATGTCTGTGCAGTAACTGAGACCTGGTTCAAGGCTCCAGAGAACACCCCTGCAATACCAGGCTACAACTCTTACCACACTTTTCGGCCATCAAACCAGGATCGAAACACTTAAGGTGGAGGAGTGTCCATATTCACCAAGGATATTCACACCAGCAGGTTAGTTGCCCAACACAATGCATCTGAAATTCTCCAGGTGTAACTAACACTAGGCAAGACTGCAATCCAAATTGTAGCTTGCTACAGATCCCCCACAATGCCCCAAGATTCTCACTACACCTTTCTATACATACTGGAAAATATTAATATACAACCAAACACCCTAATACTGGGTGATTTCAATTACCCTGCCATTAACTGGGAAAACTACTCATGTACCAACACCTTTGTCCAACGGTTCTTGGAATTCATAAATTTCAATGCCCTGCTCAACTAAACCATAGTCCCACCAGGGGCTCTAATACCTTAGACCTAGTCATTACCAACATGGGAAATTAATGCTGCACACCTATGGTCACCCCCTCGTTGGTCAAGTCAGACCATAAACTAATCACCCTTAACATCCGCATCCCACCCCCAGCTCCCAGTAAGGAAACCTCCATAAAAAACTTCTCCAAAGCCAACTTCATGCTACTCAATTCAGAAGTTACAAACTTCATGACACCCATGCAGATGGGAACTTAAAATTCGACTACTGAGTCCTACACTAAGGCACTATACGAGCACATCCACTCATGCATGAATCGTGCCATCCCAAATAGAACCAAGATGCCCTCCACCAAAAAAAGGAAGCCAATCTGGTGGTCCCCTGCCATAAACAAACTTTACAACAAAAGGAAGAAACTGTTGCAGAAAAGAGGAAAATCCCAGGATGCAAAACTCCTTACCAGCCTCAGTAAGAAGCTGAGATCCCTCATAAAATCCTCCAAAGCTAGTTATGAAAATAAAATTGCCAAAGATTTCAAAGACAACCACAAGGTATTCTATAACTATGTCAAGAATCTAACTGGCAATGCTCAGATCTGCTCTGAGCTACAACAGAATGGCATTAAATATACTGATCCCAAGGAAATTGCCAGTATCCTGGCAGAAAGATTCAGTGCCAACTTCTACCCCCCCTCACCCCCTAAATGTCCCATCTCAATACTGGAAGATTGCCAAATTCCGGTAATAATGGCCACACAGGTAAAAAACGCACTCTCCAAAGCTAAGAATACAGCATCCATGGGACCAAATGACATCCCGGGTTGTGTACTACATGAACTACAAAATGAACTGGCACCTCACCTAAGTGTCATGTTTAATCATACCTTCACCTCAGGCTTCATGCCCACTGAGTGCCACACAGCTACAGTTATCCCACTCCACAAGGGGGGATCCACCTTGGATCCCAGGAACTACTGCCCCATCAGTCTGATGAGCCTTAAACTGATGGTACGTATTATCATGGAACTTATAAACAAAGACATTGGCAACCTTCAAACACTGGACCCCACCCAGTTTGGGTTTGTGAAGGGCCGATCTTGTCTCCTGAACCTGATTGACTTCTTCAAATCAGTCTCCAGAGCCATGGGCGAGGGTAAGGCAGTCCACACAGCCTATCTGGACCTCACCAAGGCCTTTGACACCATCCTCCACTCTGGAATCATAGATAAACTTAATAAGCTGGGCATTAATCCCTACGTCACTCAATGGGTTGCCAACTGGCTTACTGACAGAAGCCACACTGTAAAAGTAGCTGACTCCAAATCCAGCTGCAGACAAGTGACAAGTTGAGTACCTCAGGGTTCAGTCCTCGGACCTCTCTTGTTTGGCATCTACTTCTCTGAAGTACAGGCCAACATTAAGGGACTCTAGCTAACAAAGTTCGCAGATGACTGCAAACTGGGAGCCATTATTGAATCCCCAAATGATGCGGATACTCTACAAAAGGGCCTTACAGAAACAGATGCTTGGTGCCAGAGCCATGGGCTCAAGCTCAATGTCAAGAAATGTATAGTTATCCCCTTTGGGAAAAAACATGTACCCGTGAATTACCACATAGGTGGCAGTACACTAAACACTGAAAGTGTGATAAGGGACTTAGGGATACAGGTGGACAGTGGTCTCAACTTCAATAACCACATTTCCACAACAGTCAGGAAATCCTTCTATGTGGCACACCTCATCACTAAGGGCTTTTCATCCAGAAAAAAGTAGGTCATTGTCCCACTGTATTCATCCCTCATTAGACCCATTATAGAATACAACACCCCATTTGGTATGTACCTCTCAAGACATCTGCAACAACTGGAAAGGCTGCAGAAATACCTCACTAAATGAATCACAGGCCTAAAGCAGATGCCCTATGCTGACCACCTTAAAAAACTCCAGCTATACTCTGTCGCATATCGTCTACTCTGAGATGATCTCTGCTTAACATACAAGGCAATGTCAAACCCAGAACTGTTGGACATGCTACACTTAAAGAAATCCCAATCCCTCAGAGCCACATGCTCCAGGGATCTAAACCTTGTCATCACAATAATCAAAACATGCTGGTGGGATAGGTTCCTGACCCAGAGACTCCCCAGACTCTGGAATAGATTTCCCATACATGTCGAGCAGAGCGCCTCTTTGGCCCTCTTTAAAAGGAACCTTGATGATAGGAAGGGAGAAAGGAAATTCACTCCAGGGATCACGTCAGTCGCCCTGCTAGACAGGGGTCCAGGGAAATAAATAGTGTGGGAAGAAATAGACAGAGAATTGTTTTGGCTAGGCTTGTATAGGCCCTAGGCCTGATAGCCTAATACCAACCTATGAACCACCCTGAAAAACTTCTCTAAAGCCAACTTTGGACTTCTAAAAATAGAGGTGGCTAACTTCTCATTACCCATGCCAATGGAAAATAGCTGCATGACTGCCGAATCATACACCAATGTACTGTATGAGCATGTACACAAATGCATGGACCTTGCCATACCAAAGAGAACTAAGAAGCTGTCCTCCAAAAAAAAGAAGCCAATCTGGTGGTCCCCAGCCATCAATAAACTCTACAACAGAAGGAAGAAACAGTTGCAGAAAAAAATGAAGTCACAAGACTCGTAAATCTCCCTTATCAGTCTCAACAAAAGGCTGAGTTCCCTTATCAGATCCTCTAAAGCCAGCTATGAAGGCAGAATTGCATCTGACACCAAAAACAATCACAAAGTCTTCTATAGCTATATCAAAAACCTCAAAGACAATACCCAGATTTGCTCTGAGTTATTCCGCAATGGCACCTCCTATACTGAGCCAACAGATATAGCCAACATACTGGCTGACAGATTCAGTGCCAACTTTGCCCCCCCCCAAGGGCCCTAAAACAATACCAGAATAAAGCCTGGGACCCACCATTTCTGCAGCACAGGTAAAAGCTGCATTGTCCAAAGCCAAAAATACAGCATCCATAGGACCTGATAATATCCCTGGCTGCATCCTACATGAGCTATAAGATGAACTGGCACCACATCTGTGTGCCCTGTTCAATAACAGCCTTACTTCAGGCTATGTCCCTAATGAATGGTGCACTGCTACAGTCATCCCACTCCATAAAGGAGGAGCACTTACAGACCCTTGGAACTATCGCCCCATTAGCCTGACGAGTCTGGTATCCAAAGCTATGGAGCGGATCATCATGGACCTGCTTAACAAAGATATAGGCAATCTCCAAACTCTTGACCCCACACAGTTTGGCTTTGTCTAGAGGAGATCCTGCCTGCTGAACCTGGTTGACTTCTTTGAGGCAATCACCAAGGCTGTGGATGAGGGTAATGCAGTGCATACAGCCTACCTCAACCTGGCCAAGGCCTTTGATGCCATTCCCCACTCGGGTATCATTGATAAACTCACCAAACTAGGCATCAATCCTTGCATTACTAGGTGGGTTGCAAATTAGCTCACAGACAGGACCCACAGAGTGAAAGTTGTGGATTTTAAGTGAAACTGTTGATCAGTCACAAGTGGAGTCCCACAGGGCTCGGTCCTTGTCCCTCTCCTGTTTGGCATCTACTTCTCAGAAGTCCAGGCCAACACAGAAGAACTCTGGCTGACCAAGTTCACTGATGACTGCAAGTTAGGAGGCATTGTCAACTCCCCAAGTGATGCAGACATCCTACAAAAGGGCCTCTCTGAGACCAGTGACTGGTGTTGGAACCATGGCCTGAAGCTTAATGCCAAAAATGCGTTATGATCCCCTTCAGAAAAAAACTCAGTTCCCACGAATTACCATGTTGATGGGAACCCACTGAACAGGGCACTCAGGTTGACAGCCACCTCACCTTCGACCACCACATTGCCACTGTGGTCAGAAAGTCCTTCTACATGGCACATCTTATAACCAAAGGTTTTGCATCCAGAAAGAAAGAGGTCATCACCCTCTCTACTCATCCCTCATTAGACCATTCATCGAACATAATGCCCCGGTTAGCATGTACCTGACCAGACACCTACAATAGCTGGAGAGGCCACAAAAGTATCTCACAAAAAGGATTCTAAGCCTTAAACACATGTCCTACATGGACAGACTCAAGAAACTTAATCTGTTCTTAGTCTGTTATCTTTTACTTAGAGGTGATCTCTGCTTGACTTGCAAAGCCATGTCTGACCCTGCCCTACTTGAAATGCTACACCTAAAAAAAATCCCAATACCCCCTCACCACATGCTGCAGAGATCACAACCTCATTAACACAATTAACAGAACATGCTGGAGGGACAGGTTCATCTCCCAAAGATTGCCCATACTCTGGAATAAGCTTCCCATTCATGTCAAGCAGAGTACCTCGCTGGCCCTCTTGAAGAGAAATCTTGACAAGTGGATGGGTAACAGAAAGTTCACTCCAGCGACCATTCCGGTTGCTCTACTGGATATGGGCACTGTGGACTAACATCAGGTGGCACGGTGCCTGGGCGATTTTTTTCTTGGCTAGGCTTGTAAAGGCTCCAGGTCCATTAGCCTAGTACACATCTATGAACCTATGAACCTATGTGTTCTGCTGTCAGACTGTATGCATATATGCTTTTTTAAATTACATTTATATTACTGTTTCATTTGATGTTATTTAACTCTCTGGAGCTTTTCTCCCTGGGCCTCCACTGAAAATGGATATTTATTATCCACTTTACCAGTAAACAAATGCCAATAACTAACTAACTAACTAACTAACTAACTAACTAACTAACTAACTAACTAACTAACTAACTAACTGAATATACTATATCCATAAATATGAACAAGTACCTATTCATAACTCACACCTCCTTACTCTCCCTTCATCTTTCACTTCCTTACTTTAATCATTTTTTTCTCCTGAGTCTTTTTCTAAATATGTCATAACCCTGTTTTTTTTTTTCAAATTCTTATTTTTTCAATTTATCACTCACTAATTATAATAATATCAACCAAACAGTTAGTATAAAACTATATGAAAAAAACAATGTAAGAGAAGAAAATATATACAAGTGCCAATATATAGAATACTAAACATACAATACCATATAAGCATCTTCTCCTGTAAGTTCTCATATCAAAACATATAGAGGCACATCAAGCAACTTCTGGACTCATCGCCATTCCAAAGCATCAAAAAAAAAAAATAGATAATAGATAGGAACCCAGGATACCATAAGCCAAATCACCAGACTACCAATAATAAAATCATAAAAAATTCAAATTTCTAAAATTTCTGGTTTCTTATTGGAAATTTAAACAATTAACATTTTGAGGTTATATATTTAATTGCCAAAGCAGTGAAAAACCTAATTTATAATGGGGTATGATCTAAAATATGTGTTTGGTAATAAAACTAAAAACTAAAAGACACAGATGGTTACAAGCTTCATCTAAAGAGGAGTCTTAATGTTAGTAATATGGAGCAAGGCCATTTCATTTCCCAAGATAATGTTGACTTATGGTATTTTATTATAGTCTTATTTTAAGAGAACACCATAGGTTGTGGTTGATACTACACAAAACCATAATATGTGAATGATGTCAGCATGAGGAGTGTGAGCAACACGGACATGAGATGGATATAGATGGGTTGGTTTTATTTATATGGGTGGGTAGGATATATATATAAATTGTTTAAATAAATAAATTGAATAGAAATTTAAAAGGGGAATATATTTATGTAAGTTCAATCGATGATGACATTTCTTGTATGCTATATAATATAATAACACTCATTCCAGTAGTCAGCAAAGATAATCTCCCCTTGTAGAGGTAGGAGGAGAAAGATTTGTATGCTAGAAAGCATATATGCTTTTTGAATTGAGGACTTTGTATAAGATGTGCAGCTGCATCGATCTCTTATAATTAGAAAAATGAAATTTTAAAAAAAAATGCAGTGAGGTCAGAGCTGTCTGTCTCAAAATAATAATAGGCTTTTGGACAAAGACAAAACTCTAAGTTTCATTAAAAAAAGATGTTTATGTTTAAAAAAATCCAAAAGGTCAAGTCTCTAATCAATGGGAATTTATATTATTATTTATCATTTGACTTTTCATTTTAACACAAGAGGTAAAGATGGAAGGGCTGAAACAGGAAAAGAGCATTAAAACCCAGGAGTGAAATAATTAAATAAATTAAAGTCAAAACTAAAGTATTTAGAGTATTATGTAGCTTAAGCTTTTTAACAGTAGTTCTATTCAGGAAGGGTAAGGCATGTCATAACCCTGTTTTATCTCACTTCATATTGCAGTTCCTGTTTGTATTATATCAACTTAGATTTTCTTAGAATTTCTCTATAAATTGTCTAAAATTTCTCTAAATATTAAACCATTCTCATATAAATGTTATCTATTCTTAACCAATGTTTTCACATTATGTATAAGTTATAGATGTTTTTGCATTATTTCTGAAGATTGTAAAATTATTGCTCTTAAAATGTTTTTGTAATTCTTTGGAGGCTTTCAACCTGGGCCTCTGTTGAAAATGGAAACCTATCCAGATGGACTTTCCTGGTAATCAAATATCAATAAATAAATAAATCAATAAATAAAAAAATGAAGTAATTTTTAAGTGTAAGTTAATTTACCAGCCCTAGGAACCAACAGCATTGCCTTAGAGCAAAAGAGACGGACGAACTACTTGAAAGATTTGAATCATAATTGCCATATTACAGTTGCTGACCTGTATAGCTCTCAACAATCCAGATTTTCACAGAATGTCCAGATTTTTGCCTCTTACTTTTGGTCTGTTCCTCATAAAATTCATGTTGTTCAGGTTAATCAATGAGGACTGCATCAATAAATAATGACACACATTTCAGTTTCAGACTTCATATCCTTCAAAAATGCACATCAATGCAAAGCCTGTTATTCTAGCAACTTTCTAAGTTTATAACAGCAATATGCTTGCACCTGTCACCTATAGGCTTTCGGATACTGGCGAAGGCTCTTGCCACCCCCATAGTGCCTGTTTTAGGCAAGGCTCAAAAGACAAACCCACCTCCATAGACAACACAATGAATAAGAAACTAAGGGTAATGCTGCTAAATGCCAGAAGTCTAAACCTCAAGATGCACACACTCGAAGCCCTCCTCAGTATGGAAAACATAGATATCTGTGCAGTGACAGAAACCTGGTTCAAGGCTCCAGAGAGCACCCCAGCACTACCAGGTTATACCTCATATCATGCTTTTTGGCCCCAAAACTCAGACCGAATCACAAAAGGAAGGGGAGTATCCATATTTATCAAAGATATCCACACCTCCAGGTTAGTGGCATCGCGTGAAGCATTGGAGACCATTCATGTGCAACTAACAGTGGGCAAAACTACTTTTCAGTTTGTAGCATGTTACAGACCACCCTCTCAAAATCAGGAATCCCACTTGGCTTTCCTGAAAACACTGGAGAATATGAAGATCTCTCCAAACACCATTATATTGGGTGACTTCAACTACCTAAACATAGACTGGGAGCATTACTCAAGCCCCAACACCCTAGCCCAAAGGTTCCTGGAATTTATAAACTCAAATGCTATGGAACAACTAGTCACCACTCCCACAAGAGGGGAAAACATACTTGAACTGATCATTAACAACATAGGGACTCTCCATACCAGGGACATGCTCCATACCAGAGGTACACCCCTCAATGGTGAGATCAGACCATAAATTAATCTCACTGGATATCCACATCCCAACCCCACTCCCAGCCTAGAAAACCAGTGAAAAACTTCTCAAAAGCGAGGTGGAATCCTTCAAGTCCCCGGGCCAGAGGAAACTATGGCCCAAACAGCAGAATCCTATATAAATGCATTCTATGGACATCTCCGGGAATGCATGGATCATGCCATCCCAAACAAAACCAAGACCCAATCTTCCAAAGGCAGGCATTCAGTCTGGTGGACCCCAGTCATAAATAAGCTGTTAAGCTGTACAACAGAAGGAGGAAGTTACTACATGATAGAGCAAAATCCCTAAAAGGGAAGGCATCTCTGATCAGTACTAGCAAAAAACTATGATTCCTCATAAAATCCACCAAGGCCAGCTTTGAGAGAAAAACTGCACAGGACACTAAAGATAATCACAAGGCTTTTTTTTAGTTATGTTAGGAACCTGGGATGCAACTCCCAAATATGCTCAGAGTTGATCCAAAATGACAAAAAATACACTGAACCCACAGACATTGCCAACATCCTGGCAGACAGGTTTAGTGCCACTTCTCCCCCCGCCCCAAAAGAGCAAATATCTATCCCAGCAGAGTGCTGCCTCCCTAACTTCTCAGATGCTCAGGTGAAAGCCACCCTCTCCAAAGCAAAAACACTGCATCAATGGGACTAGACGGTGTCCCAGGTTGCGTCCTACATGAACTCCAAGCAGAACTAAACCCTGATGTAAAACTGCTGTACAATTTCAGCCTTACTACAGGATATGTACCCAAAGAATGGCGTACAGCAACAGTGGTCCCACTCCACAAAGGTGGTGCCTCTACGGACCCTGGAAACAATCGCACCATAAGCCTGACTAGCCTAGTCTGCTAGGCTATGCAAAGGATCATCATGGAACTCATAAACAAAGACACTGGGGACCTACAGACACTAGATCCTACCCAATTCGGCTTTGTCAAGGGCAGATCCTGCCTCCTGAACCTGGTCAACTTCTTTGAAACAGTCACCAAGGCCATAGATGAAGGGAAGGTAGTCCATACAGCCTACCCGGACCTCGCAAAAACATTTGACACAATACCCCACTCAAGCATCATAGATAAGCTATCCAGCTTAAATATAAACCCCTATGTCACAAGATGGGTTGCAAACTGGCTCAAAGACAGAACCCACAGAATCAGAATTGCTGGAGCCATGTCAGACTCGAAACCAGTTACAAGTGGTGTCCCACAGGGCTCAGTCCTGGGACCTCTCTTGTTCGGTATATATTTTTCCGATGGTACAGGCTAACACAGGAGGACTGTGGCTGACCAAGTTCGCAGATGACTGCAAACTGGGCTCTGTAATTGACTCTCCAGCTGACACAAGCATTCTTCAAAAAGGTCTCACTGAGATGGATAACTGGTGCCAGAGCCATGGCCTAAAGCTAAATGCCAAAAAGTGTATAGTCATACCCTTTGGCAAAAACAAAGTGCCCACAAATTACCACATAGGTGGTAACCCATTAAATACGGAGGAAGTAATTAGGGACCTGGGAACCCAAGTTGATAGTAATCTCTCCTTTGACAACCACATTGCCAAAGTGGTTAGAAAGACCTTCTATATAGCCCACCTTATCATGAAAGGATTCACATCTAGATCAGGGGAGGTCATCGTGCCCCTTTATTCATCCCTCATTAGGCCCATAATAGAATACAATGCCCCATTTGGGATGTACCTTACCCGACACCTGCAGCAACTAGAAAGACCCCAAAAGTACCTCACAAAGAGGATCAAGGGACTCAAACAGATGCCATATGCTGCTCGGTTAAAGAAACTCCAACTCTACTCAGTTGCATACCACTTACTTAGAGGCGATCTGTGCCTGACATATAAAGCTATGGCCAACCCAGAATTAATGGACATGCTCCACCTCAAAAACTCCAAATCCCTTAGAGCCACGCGCTCGAGGGATTTGAACCTCAGCACAGAAATAAATAGGACATGCTGGAGGGACAGATTCATAACCCAGAGGCTCCCTTCACTCTGGAATAGAATCCCAGTCCATGGGAATCTTGATGAGTGGATGGGGGATCGTAGGTTTACCACGGGGATTACTTCTGTGTCACTACTAGACAGAGGCACAGTAAACTAACCTTAAAAAGGGCACAGTAAACTCAAAATCAAAGGGTGGCGAAAGCCAATCACACTCTGGCTAGGCTTATAAATGCCCCAGGGCAGATAGCCTAGTATGAACCTATGGACCTATATTTAAAATCTGTCCCTGATTATTGTCCTTTATCCTCCACCAATTTTTTGACTTTGTTCAGAATTGTTGAGAAAAGAAACTGAGGGGTGTGATCAGTCATCAGTTTAGAATGCATTAGGCAGTTATACATACAATTAATGTGCAAAGAAAGATGTCAGAAAAGTTTGATTTTCCTTTTGTATTATAATGTGCACCAGTCTACCGCGGTGGTACAGTGGAAGTGTTGTTGCCTCACAGCAAGAGGTTCTCTTGTTCGATTCTCGACTGGAGTGCTTTCTGTGTGGAGTCTGCATGTCTTTCCCGCAGTCGAGTGGCCTCCGAAAGACATGTGTGAATGGGCGTGCCTTCACTGAAGGTTGGGCGTCGGGCTGGCAACTTGGCACCTTAAAAATCTACTGCCAATCATTAGCGGACGGAAGTTCCACTGTGGCGACTGCTAACCGGGAAAAGCTGAAAAGACAAACAATTATAATGTGCACCAAATATGCAGTCTCCAAAATACTGGGAAGTAGAACAGACAAAACATATAATGGCCTACTAATAAACAAGAATAACTAATATTGCTAAACACTTTGGTAAGATAGAAAAGAGTTATACCATTTTATTCACCATGCCATTAGGTCTGCTGATGCAATTATTTAAGCTCATTTTATAAGTTTATAAATTTATTATGATGTTCAAGTATGGGGCCCATCTAGGAACATTGATTCTTGTAAATTCATATCACATACCTTGTCTCCTACACTTATGCCCATATTCTGTCTAAACTTTGTAATATTTTTAGATTCCATTATTAGAAGTAAAATATTCCATAATGCTAATGATCGGAAGATCAAGAAGAAATACCTTAAATTCATTCTTATTCTGATTACGTTAAAGTAAAAGTTGCTGTTTCTACATGACAGCATGCATTTACATATTTGTGCAGCTGAAATGGATTGCAGGTATCCATTACTAATTACTGTATTGGCAAAAATAAATTTTCCCTCATATATCTGCATCTATATCTCAGTGTGTATTTTGAGGCTTTTACTTCTTACACTGTAATACATTCTTTCTGGATAAGGAATTCATCTTGTCAGTTACCTTTGTATGGTTTCAAGTTTATTTAGTTCCCCTTTAAGTACGAAAGATGTTACTCTTACTTTCTTTTGTCACACGACTCTGTTACCAATGAGACATCTTCTCAGCACAAGCTTGTTCAAAAGCAATTCTGTCAGCGAAGAGCTGTGTCATTTTCTAAGGAACAATCCTTGTTTATGATCATTACTGCTGTATAAAAGGGGGTGGCCTGATACAGCAGAATTAAAAAGTCAGTTTCTCTTCTCAGGAGCAGCAAAATGGAAGACACTGAAGTATGAAGACAGTAGCCCAGTCAGAGCAAGGCACGTTATATATGGAGAAGTAATTTGGTGGACAGCTGGATGTTAAGGCCTGGTTGAGGTAATCAGCCATGAACTTTTAAATATAACTTACTGGCTGAAAGGCTGCGAAAGACTGAACAGGTACTGACAACAATATTGCATATAATACTGAGAAAAACTGTTGTATTTAATACAGTGAGATGTAAAGATGTGCTGTTTTTCATACCATTTGGCTTTTTTAATTGTAAATAAACTTATGTTTTTATATATTTGTAGTCTCTCCTTGGACTTTATATATATATATATATATATATATATATATATATATATATATATATATATATGGTTCTACCTAACATCTGCACACACCACAATCAACAAACAACAAACAAAACAACATTCCTGTCCAAAACCACACACACACAACACAAGCACCAAAATCACTACCGCACACTTACCTGACCACTCCTAACCTAACTCCTCACCCGCCCTAACCTAACCAATCACTCTACCACACACTTACCTAACCAGCGCCTTATTTAACTCACACTTAACCTTAACCTATCCCCACACTAATCCACACTTACCTTACCGTTACTATATATCTTCAGCTCCACCAATACGCGTACTTACATTACGCACTTTTCTACTAATCCAATGTCGTCGTTGTTGTCTGTGTCGTCATCCGTCAGCGTGGGTCTTCTGTTGTGTCTGGCCCTGGGGGCTGCTCTTGCTTGTTCCATATATATATATATATATATATATATATATATATATATATATATATATATATATATATATATATATATATATATATATATATATATATATATATATATATATATGTGTGTGTGTGTGTGTGTAGGCCTATGTCAGAACATCGACTTTTCAGAAAACTGAACTTCATATGATTGAGTCAAAGTCAAAGTAAACTTTATTGTCATACAGATCAACACAGAGGAAAAAGTGTGTGTCACTGCACGAAATTTCGATACTCGGGCTCATACCATAAGAATTATAGTTTACAGAAGGAAGATTAATAATAATTTAAAATACTGAAATAGAAATCAAAAATAAGATACTAAAAATAAACACAAAAAAGTATAAAGTGTAAAGTGAGCTATGTAGAGAACAATAACATATTGCACATAAATAATGTTTGTTTACCCATTTAGCAGGTTAGGCTATGGGTTTGTTGTTCAGCAGTCTGATAGGACATGGGAAGAAGCTGTTATGGAATCTGGATGTCCTGCAACTAATGCTTCTGTAGCGCTTCCTTGTTGGCAGGAGTTTGAACAGTTCATAAGCCGGATGATGTGTATCCCTCAGTAGTTTTCGGACTCTGCCATATAATCTGTTTGAATATATGTCCTGTAGGGACTGAAAGTTGGAGCTAATGATTTTTGTGGCTTGTTTAATGATCTTATCCAGTGCCTTCCGATCGGCTTGAGAGCAATTTCCATACCAGACAATGATGTTGTTTGTCAGTATGCTCTCAATTGTGGCTCTGTAGAAGGTAAGTAGGACCTGTGGGGGGAGATTAGCTCTACGAAGTCTCCTAAGGAAGTGGAGATGTTGTTGGGCTCTCTTTATAAGGTAGGAAGTGTTTGTGGCCCAACTGAGGTCTTCCGAGATATGTATCCCTAGGAATTTGGTGCTATTAACTCTCTCCACTGTGGCACCATTGATGACGATAGGGGTGTGTGGCTTATTTACCTTCCTAAAATTGATGATGATTTCCTTGGTTTTCCCAACATTTAGTGCTAAGTTGTTGTCAGTGCACCAATGAACAAGTTGGGTCACCTCCTCCCTGTAGGTTATCTCATCTTCCTTCTTGATAAGGAAGATTACTGTGGTGTCATCTACAAATTTGATGATTCTGTTTGAATGATGCTTAGCTGTGCAGTCATGTGTTAGAATTGTGAAAAGAAGTGGTCTGAGTACACAACCTTGTGGGACCCCGGTGTTTAGGGTGATGCTGTTTGAGTGATGTTTTCCAGATCAAACTATTTGTGGCCTTTCAGTCAGGAAGTCGAGGATCCAGTTGCATATTTTGTTTTCTATGCCTAGATTACTCAGCTTAGACAGCAGTTGTTGTGAAATTACTGTATTGAAGGCAGAGCTGAAGTCTATGAACAGCATGCGTACATAACAGTCCTTATTTTCCAGGTGGTCCAAGGTTTGATGAAGTGTTAAGGCTATGGCATCCGCAGTAGAATGATTTGGCCTGTATGCAAATTGAAAAGGATCAAATGTAGCAGTTAGGCAGGATGTTATGTGATCCCTGACCATTATTTTGAAACACTTCATCACTACTGAGGTAAGTGCAATTGGCCGGTAATCATTTAATGATGCTGGAAATGGTTTCATGAGCAGAAGGATCATGTTGGTGGTCTTGAAGCATTTGGGCACTTTTTCCTGGCTGAGAGATATATTGAAAATGTCTGTGAAGAGTGGTGCCAGCTGATCAGCACAGTTTTTAAGTAGCCTCC